>NW_004797912.1:305025-306791 GCF_000002075.1 Aplysia californica | reverse complement strand
CCCCCCATAGACAAAATCTAAACCAATTTCCAGAGAATTACTCCTTTCTTAAAGGCATGCAAGGTGTGAGGGAGTGTGGGGGAGTGTGAGGGAGATCTCTCTGTTAGTGTACACGTACGTACCTCACAGAGGTTGCAGGCCTAGTGATGAGGAAACAAGACTATTAGAGTGTGGGCACATGATTA
The DNA here is from genome assembly GCF_000002075.1 of Aplysia californica. Lineage (NCBI taxonomy): Eukaryota > Metazoa > Mollusca > Gastropoda > Aplysiida > Aplysiidae > Aplysia > Aplysia californica. The sequence goes on along the minus strand of NW_004797912.1, from coordinate 306,606 downwards.
TCCTCTGCTAGCTGTTCAGATGTTTCATGCCCAACATTTTTATTTATTTATTCTTTTTAATTGCAGTTTCTTAATTTATTATATTGAGGGCATGTGCTCAAAAAATACTTTGCCACAATTCAAATTCTAAATGTTGAAAAAGGCAAGAAAATATAAATTAAGCATGCATACTTGTTAAAAAAATGAAACCGTTTTTTTCTCTCTCCCCCCAAAATATTTTGCTTTCTGGGCAGGGTATATTTGAACAGCTTTTCGACGATATGTTTTTATTGTAAATGTCTTATATGCCCCTGTTGACCAAAGCATCCCAGCAGACAGACATACTCGATAAAATAACCCCCCCCCCCCCTTCAGGAATCAATCTTTTTTTTTCCCACATCTTATGTGTGTGACAGCAAAGAGCTAACAACTTCACCAAAGATACAAGTAACAAATTGTTACAGAGGGGTACGTTAAGGAGAGATACAATGACAACTGGCAGCCACCTTTTTCCAGGAACAGATGAGGATAGTAGCAATGCTGAAGTGAAGAAAGGCAGAAGATACAGACTACATAACAGCATCCATCAACAGTCCACAGATACAAAAATGTATTTTGTACTTCATTTCATTTTCTTATTAAGGGGGAAAGGCAGGGACTGAAGCTACAAGGTACAAATAACCTCTTTCCCTGACCTCCCTCTACCCACTGCAGCTTGTTTGTTTATATAAGAAAAGATAAGATACATCTTTTATTGTCCAGATCCTGGCATATTGGTTTGGTGTTTCACCACGTGCACACACACACGCACGCACACACACATATACACACACACACACACACACGTGCACGCACGCACACACGCGCACACACGTAAGCTTACAATCACAGGCATAATATAAATGAGCAGCAATATAAACAATAATAATCGTAAGCTAGATAAAGCTCTTATATGCAAAGAGAAGCCTGTCAACACAATAATCGTCTCTTAGTGCAGGGAGAAAGTAAGACAGACAGACAGAAACAACTGAGGAGAGACAAGAAAGGAAGTAAAACCTACAAACAAGAGTCATCCAACCACTCACACTGGGTGGTTCAGTAAGAGTGGAGTGGTACACTACACAGCGATATTCAGCAAAGATAGTTTGCCTCAACTAGGAAGGTGTCAGTCAGCCTGTGATAAAACTTAGGATATTTGTGAAGCGTGCAGACAAAATGAGTTTCTTCTTGGATTCAGGCCTTAAGGAAATACACACATCACACGTATAGGGTGAAGATTTTACAATTTATTTGTACGAAATAAAAGCTATGTTATACTTATAGAATATGGCATCAATAGAAAATCTACAAATTTGACCCTAGTGTCAATTTTTGACCAATATCTCCATTTGTGGACTGCGAGAAGTAACTCATTTTGTCAGTACGACTCACATTTATTACCAAGAGATGACCGATGAGTAGACTATCGCAGTCACCGAGGGAAGTACAATGGCACAGTTGGCACCTTTGTTGCAGATAAACAAGTATGATAATACTTTAATTTTTTTTCTTTTCCCAGTAGAATGAGAAAGTGTTTGTGGAGATTGGAGGGGGAAAAGAGGG
>NW_004797912.1:298922-304486 GCF_000002075.1 Aplysia californica | reverse complement strand
ACACACACACACACACACACACACACACACACACACACACACACACACACATACACACACACACACACACACCTACATGCACACTACATGACTCACCTGCTGGTTGAGGGAATGTATGGTGTCCTCATTGATGTCGTTACTGGCCACAATGGTCAAGCGTTCGAACCACGGCAAAGAGTAACTGTGGGCCAAGAAGACATCTTATGCTTACTTCTACTATTCCCCAGCTCATGGGTTTGGGTTCATATAGGATCCTGTTTAGCTTTAGCAGTAAAGAGTTTTATGGCACTTGCAACACAATAAGGTCATATAAGTGCCGAAGATTAGAGGTGTTACAAGAGAGTAACAACAAAAATAAAAAAGGAGGAGAGATAAAGACGATAGTTGTTTAATAGGAAAGAAGGAGCAAACCACACCAGAGCACCCGCCAACCATTCACAGATCCTGTTTGAACCATAGTGAGATAGTGACCAATTCGTTCTGTTTAGGTAAGATATTTACAGCATTTGCAAAACAAATAGGTCATATAAATGTCAAGGCCAAGGATTAGAGGTGTTGATAGAGAGTAACAAACAAAGAAAGGAAAAAAGAAGGAGAGTTTGGAATGACAGATATCCGATTGGAAAGAAGGAGCAAACCAACCACACCAAAACACCTGCTAACCATCCACAGTGGGCATTTAACATAAGACGAGAACTGTTACAGAAAAAAAATAAGCCAGCTTTGGATAGGTACATGTGTCTTCAATCAGTCTTTTCGCTTTGTTTGGATATGAGACACATATCAAGACAATAATGAGCGTTCAGGGAAGATGATAACAAAGTAAAAAGACAACAGCTTTCCATGAAGGCAAGAAGAATAAGTAAAAAGACAACAGCTTTCCATGAAGGCAAGAGGAATAAAGAAAAAGACAACAGCTTTCCATGAAGGCAGGAAGAATAAGTAAAAAGACAACAGCTTTCCATGAAGGCAGGAAGAATAAGTAAAAAGACAACAGCTTTCCATGAAGGCAAGAGGAATAAAGAAAAAGACAACAGCTTTCCATGAAGGCAAGAGGAATGACTGAGGAGTTGTTTCTCTGTGACATTTGAGTAAAGAATAACACATTTTCACGAGAATGAGTAATTATAATTAGTGCAGAGAAAAAGGGAGATAGACAGAAAAAAACAGAAAGAGAGATAGGATCTTGATAAACATTCAGCCAGATGTGTTTTCAGACACTGTATAACAGTACTCAGTATTGTGTATATTCAGACACAAACAACAGAAACAAGACTACAAGTAGCCTCCAACCATAATCAGCTAAAGAAAGACATGAGGAAGAGAGGATACAAAACACAAGATAAAAAAAAGACACCAGACAAAGATAAGAAACAAACACAAAAGACAGACAAACAACTGATAGAAAGAAAAAAGACAAACATACAATCATGAATTAAACAAAAATAAATGAGAGAAAGATAGGAGACAAAGACACAATAAAAAGAAACTAGACAGACACAACGTTGAAATAAAGGGAAAAAAAAACAACTAAGAGAAAGACAGTAGACACGGACACACAAACAAACAGACACACACACACACACACACACACACACACACACACACACACACACACACACACACACACATACACACACACACACTCAAATGTGTGGCAGCATGGTGAAATCAGGCGCTCATCAATATAATGAAATTGAAGAAACTGGCATTTTCACGCCAGTTTAGCTTCTTTTTTTTTTTGCTTGTTTGGCTCAACATCTTTTACTTTTATGTCAATTAAAGAAATTTTCTGCATGGATTTTACAGAAAAATATTGATCAAAGGTAGGCCTACAAAAAAAAGTAAGTTTTCAGTTACCATGGGCTCTCCAGCTATCAAAATAACCAAACTTTGGCTGCCACTTTCTCGCTAGTTCAACATCTGAAACAAGGTGACTTCCACCTCCTTCAACGGTGGATATCTCAACTTCTATTCAAGATAAATAGTTCTTGTAAGAGTTTTACGGCACTTGCAACACAATAAGTCATATAAGTGCCGAAGATTAGAGGTGTTACAAGAGGGTAACAAACATTAAAAAGATGGAGGGGAGATAGGGACGATAGATTTTTTATAGGAAAGAAGGAGCAAACCACACCAGAGCACCACCAACCACCCACATTCAAGATACACGGGTATTTTTTTTCCATTGAAAGCAAGACAAATGAACAAGCTTTAACATGCTACCAATATCTCCACATGCCCAACATTGACAAACGCCTGATTCCACCGCGTCGTGACACAAAAAGAAAGAGGGAGAGACGATGGTGGTACTACTCACTGAGCGGCAATCTGCACAAACTTGGCCCTGACCACGTTGGACTGGTAGGACAGGTCACCACTGTCCAGCCGGATACCCAGCGCCTTGTAGCCAAGGTCGTTTAAGGCCATAGCCACAGTGCAGAAGTTGGGCAGGCCGCTCCTGGGGAGGGACACACAGGTTTTCAGGTTACACACAATGAGTGGTTTTATTATTTTTACTCATTTATTTTTTATTAGTGTTTTACGGCGCTTGCAACTGCATAAAGTCACACGAGCACTGTCAAAAAGTTGTTCAGTTTGGTTTTTGCTTTGGTAAGTGTTTTAAGGCACTCGCAAAGTAACTGCATAAGGTCATATGAGCACCTGGGATTCATTAAACATTTTCAGTTCGGTGATATTTAATCTGAAACTTTGCCAGGGAGGCGGCCGAAACCTACTCTTATCGATTCTGGACCACCAAGGAATCTTTCGCGTTTGCAACTTGCACATGGGACCTCCGACATTTTTCACCCTTATCCAAGAAGGCTAGGTGTTAGATCTTACCTACCCTAAGATCAGGGGTGTGGCTCAGAGACAGCAGTAAGAAGGAACCAAAGAGTAGCAGTAGAAAGGCTGCAGAAAGAATCTTGAGTCCAGAGGAGGGGCAAAAAAGAGGAGAGGAAAGCAGAAGACGGAACATGGTTAGAGAGCTGGAAAGGAGGTGAAAGGGAAACCTTTTTAGAGAAGAAAATTTTCCGTCGCTGTCAGGTCTCGAAACCAAGATCTATTGAATGAAAGGCCAACACTGTAACCTCTAGACCACGAGACACCCCCCCCCCCCCCCCCACCAACCCTTGTGGTTTACTTTAGTTTTAGTAAGAGTCATACTGTAATTGCAACACAGATAGGTCATAGTATAAGTGTCCAAGATTAGAGATGTTACTAGAGAGAAACATATTCAAAGAAATAAGGAGTAGAAAAGATAAGGGCTACATATGTTCGATAGGAAAGAAGGAGCAGAAACGATAGGGGCGATAAAATGTTTGATAGGAAAGAAGGAGCAGAAAAGATAAGGGCAACAGATGTTTAAAAGAAAAAAAAGGAGAAAACCACTCAAGGGCACTTGTCGTCAACCACCCACAAGTGGTTTCCATGAATGATAAAACTATCGTTTGAGATTAAAAGGGTTCTATCTGCATTTTAGGTACGTATGAGATACATGTACGGGATGTCAAAGTTTGCGAATCTTAAGTGCAATTGCAGATAAAACCTTTTCCATGTTGATATTGTAGCATTGGTGGCAAAGTGGTTCGGCTCTCAGACTCGCAACCGTAAGGTCAGGAGTTCGAATCCCGTCGCGGCCAAACATTGTGACCTTGGGAAAGGCATTTAACACAAATTTTCCTCAGTTCACCCAGCTATAGACAGTGAAAGATCTTGCCAGTTTGTTAGTGTTTGAGCACTTAATCAGCTGCTTGCACTGTATGTTTCCCTGGAAACTGAGAAAGTTTCTGAATGTTCTATGGTCTGCTGGAGTAATAATATAGTATAAAACACATAGAGTTTGCTGTTGAGAGGGGATATGCCCTATAATACAAATGCTATTTATTATCATTATAATTATAATAATAATAATAATTATTATTATTATTATCATTATTATTATTAATCATTGTTATTACTATTAGTATCATTATGGGTTTTTTCTCTGAGCAAAAAAGTAGTCAGTTCAAAGCATTCCTTTAGTCTGCTGCTGATCAGATTTGTGTCCACTATATCCTAAAAGGGTTAAAGAGTTTTTTTAATTGTTTTTTTTAGAGGTTTTACGGCGCTCGCAACTACATAAGGTGATATGAGCGCCAGAAGATAAGAGGTGTTCTAAGAGAGTAACAAACATGAAAAAGAAGAAGGGGATATAAGGACGTTTCATAGGAAAGAAGAAAACAAACCACACCATAGCGCCCGCCAACCACCCACTTTTTTTTTTGGAGCTTTAGTAAGTCGTATTGCACTTGCAACACACAAACTGGTCATAGAAATGTTGAGGATTACACGTGTTGCTAGAGAGTAACATAGAAAGAAAAGAAGAAGGAGATATAAGGACACCATTTGAATTATTTTGGAGGCAGGCTGTTTGAATTGAACTCATATTCGTGTGAAATGTCGAAGAGCCAAACCACAACACTATAAAAGATTCTGCTCCACAGTGGGTGAATGATTGCACTGGTGTGGTATGCTCCTTCGTTCATATCAAACATCTATCACCGTCCATGCTCCATCGTATGCTCCTTCGTTCATATCAAACATCTATCACCGTCCATATCTCTCCCCCGTCTTTCTTTTTGTATGTCACTCACTATAGTGACACTTCTAATCTTCGGCATAGATATAACCTGATTGTGTTGCAAGTGCCATAAAAGTGTGGTAAGAGAGGTATCAAGAGAGACAAAGTGAAAAAGACAGGCAGACAGACAGTGTTTTACGGCCCTTTCAACAAAATAAGGTCATATAAGTGCCGAAGATTAGAGGTGTTACAAGAGTGTAACAAACACCAAAAAAAAGGAGGAGGGGAGATAAAAACGATAGATATTTGATAGGAAAGAAGAAGCAAACCACACCAGAACACACGCCAACCACCCACTCACACAGACAGACAGACAGACAGACAGACAGACAGACAGACAAACAGACAGACAGACAGACAGACAGACAGACAGACAGACAGACAGACAGACAGTGCGGAAATGTATCTTTTGTCACCCCCAGCCACAGAATGTAGGTCCATTGAGAGGCGTACTGCTATGACCCTGCATGTCAAGGCCAACCCGGACTGAGTGGGACACGTACTGCACAACATTCCAGCGGCACGAACAGACAGACAGGGGACACTTGTACGCGGTTTGTTTAGTTTTAGTAGAGGTTTTACGGCGCTCGCAACTGCATAAGGTCATATGAGCGCCAGAAGATTAGTGGTGTTACAAGAGAGTAACAAACATAAAAAAGAAGAAGGGGAGATAAGGACGATAGATGTTTAATAGGAAAGAAGAAGCAAACCACACGACCAGAGCACCGTGTTGTTTGTTTGTTGTTGTTTTTAAAGTAAGAGTTTCATGGCACTTACAACACAATAAGGTCATATAAGTGCCGAAGATTAGAGGTGTTATAAGAGAAAGAGAGTAACAAACGTCAAAAAGAAGGAGGAGAGATCAGGACAATAGATGTTTGATAGGAAAGAGGGAGCGAACCACACCAGAGCACCTGCCAACCACTTACACACTTTTTTT
>NW_004797912.1:294993-296715 GCF_000002075.1 Aplysia californica | reverse complement strand
CTCTCTCTCTCTCTCTCTCCGCCACAAACACACGCAGAGACACACCATCACCCATCCCCCCTCCTTCTTTCCACATCCAGATCGTGAATGAATGGCCTACATAGCCTCCTGATGTAAACACATCCATGAATGAGAGAGCCAGATTCTACAGTGATATATGAATAGGCCCTGCACTGAGCACGCACAAAGAACGAGACCGTGCATATATAAATTGTGAGGCAGCGTGGTGGAATCAGGCTCTCGTCAATTTTGGGGCATGTAGAGTTATTGGTATCATCTTAAAGACTGTTCACTCGTCTTTATTTGGATAAAAAATATCCATTTATCTTGAATACAAGTCGGGATATTTGCGAATGAAGGAAGTGGGGGTCACCTGTTTTCAGAGGTAAAATTAGTGAGGAAATGGCCACAAAAGATCAGTTATTTCCTTAGCTTAAGAGTCCGTGGTAACTGAAAATCTACTTTTTTGTGTCTTTAAGAAACGTTTTTCAGAAAAAATCATCCACACATAAATGACTTCTTTAAAGGGCATGAAAGGTTTTGAGCCAAAAAGCAAGCATTTGATAAAAATTCCTAAACCTGCGGAAAAATGCAAGTTTCTTCACTTTGATTATTTTGACGAGAGCCTGATTTCACCACGCTGCCTCACATTTATATTATTAAAACGAGCTGCATGCGGACAGAGCTAATGAGTCGTCAATGACAACGCCACCGTCTTTTTTTTTCGGTTTTGTTTTTTAATGTTTTTGTTTGATTATTATAATTTGTTTTGCGGTTTCGTGGTTCATGTATTTGCCTTCTCGCGTTCAGTTCACATCGTCTATGCATGTCTGACACAAAATATAATCATAAGGCAACCGAAAAAAATAGGATAAATTGGTGTTGCTTTTACGTAACCAAAGCCATAGTTTAGATTATTTAAGAGGCAGTCTTTGAGCCTGCCTGTCAGGGCCAACCCAGGCTGAGACTTCAGCCACAAAAATACAGTCATGTACAATCAAAACTGTCTAAGACGGACATCTATTGTCGAGGGGAAAGTGACTGTATTAGACACGAGGCCGTCTTGCACAGTGTAATCAAGCGTCTGTTTATTCCGGTACCATATTAATGATTTTTTTGTCGTTGCTTTTTTCATGTTTTAGTTTTTCTTTTGTTGTTGTTGTTTTTGTAAAGGGACGGAGGGGGGTTCCCCCATGAAGGTGTTTTACACCCCCACCGACACAATTTAGATCATTCAGAAGGTGGGCTTTGAGCCCCTGTTTGTCTCAGGACGCAGCTGAGCTAGTTTAATAGGATGCAACATTACAGCAGAAAGACGAGGATATTCGGTTAGAATTCTCCCCTCCCCGCAATGGGAATCGAAGTCAATAAGTTGAATAGGTATTCTGAACATGACGGCAAAGCGTCGGGCCGCGCCACCACAGTCACAGACGCCGGTTATGGTTATAACTAAAATATATTCTATTCTTAGTTTGGTTTTAGTAGAGGTTTTACGTCGCTCGCAACTGCGTAAGGTCATATGAGCGCCAGAAGATTAGAGGTGTTACAAGAGAGTAACAAACACAAAAAAAGAAAGAGGGGGGATAAAGACGATAGACGTTTGATAGGAAAGGAGAAGCAAACCACACCAGAGCACCCGCCAACCACCCACATTTATTCTATTTTTTTTTTGTAGATGTTTTACGGCGTTTGCAACTGCAAGATGTCATATCAGTGCGAGGG
>NW_004797912.1:292660-294355 GCF_000002075.1 Aplysia californica | reverse complement strand
TAGATATTTGATAGTAATATATGAATACACTGTGCTAAAAAAAATTGATAACAACAATGCCAGTATTTTGTTTTGTTTTTCTTTCTGCCTACGTCCCATTTTTCCCACATAGATCTGTGGGGTCGCGGTTACGACTTTCGCTGCAGCACGCAGACGACACTAGTTAGATCTAGATCTAGATCTAGATAGTGTGGGGGAAATTTTTTCATCGAAGTTCTCGGTTTTTCTGCTGTGTCATTGTATCCCTCTCAGTCTGGGTTGGCCCTTACACATACTGTCAGGCTCGAAAACCGCCTCCTGAGTAATCTGAGGCAGCGAGGTGGAATCAGGCGCTCGTCAATTTTTGCGCAAGTAGAGTTATTGGTATCATCTTAAAGCTTGTTCACTTGTCTTTATTCAGATGAAAATAATATCAGTTTATCCTGAATGCTAATCGAGATATTTGCGAAAGAAGGAGGTGGGGGTCACCTGTTTTCAGAGGCAAAATTACTGAGAAAATGGCAGCCAAAGATTAGTTATTTTCTTAGTTTTAGAGTCCGTGGTAACTGATATTACTTTTTTGTGCCTTTAATCAAAGTTTTTTAAAGAAAAATCCACTCAGAAATGAGTTCTTTAATGGGCATGAAAGGTGTTGAACTAAAAAACAAAAAAAATTATAAAAATTCACAAACCTGCGGAACAATTCAAGTTTCTTCACTTTGATTATTTTGAGGAGAGCCTGATTCCACCACGCTGCCTCACAAATGTGTCTATGGAGGCGTAAAAACACCTCCGTTTTACTCCTTTTTTGATTGCCATACTTATGATTTTATGTGTACTTGACATGCGTAGACGAAGTGAACGCGAGTAACCGAATACCAGTTCCATGAAACTGCAACACTAAGGAGAGACAGATACAGGATTTTATGTGTTCAAATAAGTATTTTGCTTGCTTTAATTTTCTCCCCCCCCCAGTCATTTTTGAAAGAAGAAAGGAAAAACAAAACAAAAAACATGCCCATACAAACACATCATTTCTCCCCTAACATAAGACCAGGTTTTAAAGCCTTTTTTTTCTTCTTTCAAATTCGATCTATTACAGTTCTTTTAGTCACCAACCCATTCTATCGATAATGATGGCCTTTTGCGTCTCGACAGACAGCCGATCTCAAGCAGTAGACTATGCATGATACAGCTTTGCATGGACGGTGGGCATAATACAGAGGAAGTAGATTGATAAAAGTTAATCAAACGTATTAAAACAATCAGGAATGGAGTGATTCTACTTGGTTTTACAGCATTGTAACGTTATGTGTCCTATCCTGACTGGAGGGCTGACAAGAATCAAGTACCATGAACGAGGATTTATTAACGCGTATCATTTGAGTTGAACCAACACCAGCGAGATATATACAAGTACTCCTTCCTGCTCTCCACCCAGATAGGAATATTGGAAAGAGTTTCACGGCACTTGCAACAACAGAGTCAGGTCATATAATAAGTGCTGAAGATTAGAAGTGTTACAAGAGTTTTTGAGTTTGAGTAAAGATGAGCACATCGACAGAATAAGCTATATATTGCGAGGAAGAAGCAAGACAAACAGAGACAAAAGAGAAAAGAAAAGAAGTAGGACTTACCAATGACAACCTTCAACCACCAGCTTAAAGAGAATAATAATATTATTTAAAAGAAAGAAGGAGGTTGGAACGGGGGGGG
>NW_004797912.1:290183-291405 GCF_000002075.1 Aplysia californica | reverse complement strand
TTTTCCACTCATTCAAATGTTCGATGAAGTCCCATTCAAGAAGCTATAAAAATAACATTACAGCACACCTTTTTCCACTTATTCAAATGTTCGATTAAGTCCCATTCAAAAAGCTATAAAAAATAACATTACAGCACACCTTTTTCCACTTATTCAAATGTTCGATTAAGACAACTATTCTTCTTTTGGAGGCTCAGCTCTCAGTTTACAAGCGATAGTTAGCGAGTGCTCGATAAAATATACAGTACATATGAGGATGAGGGGATGAGATGAAAAACCCGCTACATCCATTTAAGCTCTTTTGAGATAATCAGCTTTTTACAACGCTGCTATACCCACGAACATGTGTAAAAAGAATATTTTTTTATGGCTTTTATGGAGCATGTGTTGAGTTTTGGTAAAAAAAAAAAAAAACACTTTGTGCATCTGATAGCCGGTAACAATGTGCATTTATTAACAAAAAATCTCGATTTTTTTCAAAATGCCAATTAGCGGGTTTTGCATCTCCCCCCCCCTCATAGATCTAGAGTTCTATATAACAAGCAGAAGAATTGAGATTGACAAACTTTACGATCAGAGCAGACAATGACTGAACTTTTCTCAGCACAGTTCCATACTTACAACAAAACGGTTGGGCAACAGTTATGACTCTGAGCTAGTAGCAATAACATTTTAACAGGACTTGCAACACAATTAGGTCATACGAGTGCTGCTGTTTAGAGGTGTTACAGGAGGGTAACAAACACAAATCAGAATTAGGAGAGATCAGGACGATAGATATTTGATAGTAGAGAAGGAGCAAGCCAACACCAGGGCATTTGCCAACCACCGACTTCAGTGAGATATTGACAATGGAAATAAGACAAGAACGATTAAATAATTATGTTGCTGGGACTGTTGTCTCTTAATTACATTCTTCACAACAACCTAAAGAAAGCTTAGGACAAGAAACACAGAGAAATGAGAAAGCAAAACAGATAGTGATCAAAAGTATTACATGTAGTTGTAATTGTTTAATGCCCCCATTGACACAATTTAGATCCGTTAAAGGACGGGTAACGAAACCTACCTACACTGAGAGGGACGCAACAGCCCAGCAGAGAGAGGGAGATAACAAAAACCCTCCCCATAAAGGAATTGAAATAGCTTCTTCTGTGAGCAATGGTGAACCACTTAAGCTCTACACCATGCAGAGAGTGAGAGAGAGGGAGAGGGAGAGAGA
>NW_004797912.1:274601-290002 GCF_000002075.1 Aplysia californica | reverse complement strand
AGAGAGAGAGAGAGAGAGAGAGAGAGAAAGATAAAGAGACAGAGACAGAGACAGAGACAGAGACAGAGACAGAGACAGAGAGAAAATCATAAGTAAGATAAAAGGAGAGGTTCAGAGAGAGACACAGAACAGAGGGGCAGACAGATATAGACAAAAAATAATAGCCCCCACTCTCTATCTCACTCTGTAGCATACACTATTAATAACTTAACTTGTACCTTTACTAAACACACAACATAACTTGCTTAACCCTTTGCAGTCCCCTCGCCAGCAGTACAAATTACCCCATCTGGTCACCCAGCCAGGAGAGTGACTGCAACAGACTCCTCGGGCCAGAGCAGAAATGAGCCAGGGGACCTGAACGGATAATTTTCACCGGCGCATTATTGCGTTAAGTGACTGCAAAGTGTTAACCTGAACTATTACTAACCTACCTGTGCCACATCCAACTTAAACAGCACCACATCTTACTACAGTTGAACCTGCTCTAATGACCACCTGCTCAAGACAATCACTAGTTCAAACAACCACTTCCCCTCCTTTTGTTTTTTTCTGTACCATTATAATGACCCTGTCCAAAAAAGACCACCCGTGTCAAATGGCAACTTTCCCCCTTGACAACGAATACGTTCTACTGAACTGTATGTATGTGAGTCAACCCTACCTGATCACGTCGTACGTGTCAATCAGAGCCAGGAACCCATCAGGGAAAGCGCAGGCGTAAGAGATAAAAGCGGCCAGCTCACCCTCGATGGTCTGGTCTGGGAGGAAGTCTGAACAGAGAAACAAACCAAAAGCAAGCTGTTAACTCATTGAACACGCCAATCCTACCCATTCAAATGCTTGGAAAAGCTTATCTTCGAGTTATATCCATTCAGATTTTCCAATTCTGTTTTCTTTTTCTCAAACTTAGAAAGGCAGGAAATAACATTTATATTAATATGAAATGTCCAATGGTGTGTTTGTGGTTTGTGTATGTGGGCTTCAAATGTGCCACAACATTGACTTTAAACTGTTTTTGGTTGGACAAATGTGTCTGACGCATCCTTAAAATGTTAAAATGTTCTAAGCCCAGAAAGAAAAATTTTACAGGAGGGAGAAAAGACTGTTGTTTCATTCTTTCAATGATTGCACCGACTACATTATGTTTTTAGGGGGTTTTTAAAAACTTTTTTTCAGCATTAGAATTTAAATTTTAATAGAATATTTCTTGTGCACATTGTAACCAATACCACAGATTTAGAAACTGTAATTAAAAAAACATTTTCAACATTTTGGGCTTAGAACATTTTAACAGCTTGCTGGTGAAACACTTAGCATTATTGATTCATACCATGAACCTACCAACTGTAACTTCTCACCACCCATGTGCAAGGCAGATTAAAAACGTGTATTATTATCTGTTTTGTATCAAATAAGGTCACAAATATTCACCCAACATTATTCTGCCCTCTTTTCTCAAAAACACATCACTAATGGCTGACAAAATGAGCCACAACAATGTTGAAACTTATTATTGCTTTCCTTGTTAAAGTAAAGAGAAACACATTGACAGGATGCTAGTCAATCAGTGGAGGGGAAAAACAAGACAGACAGAAAAAAACAGAGAAGAAGAAAAGAAACAAGACTAAGGAGAAGCCAGACAACACACACACACAATTTTCTGCAACATATTTACAGGAATGAAATACGATTTGTCAGCTACTCTCAAGCTATCAATGAGAATAACAAAACTATAAAAGATCGCCTACCTATAACAGACGAGAGTTCTTTCTTGTAAGTGAGGCACAGACTCACAAAGTCAATCTCTTTGCTGCCGTCCTTTGATTTCAAATTCTGGGAGATTAAGAGACACAAAACTATCACACACATATGGCATTATATTCCACTTAACAGAGTAAGAAATGTTTTTATAAACTTTAGATTATTGAAAAGCTGGGATTCATCACAAAATTAAAAAAACAACTCATTTTCAAAGGTCAAAGTGAATTTGGATGACTACAGTAGTTACTAAGCAAGCTGTAACTTAACACTTTACGGTCACTTGACGCAATAGCCAGTGAGAATTATCCGTTCCGGTCACCTGGTCAAATTCTGTGCCAGACTCGAGAAGTCTGTTGCAGTCACTGTCCTGGCTGTGTGACTGGATGGAGTATTTTGTACTGTTGGCTGTGTGACTGCAAGTGTTAATTGAAGACCAAAATATTTGATATCCAACACTGTATTTGGCGACAAGGTTTGCAACTTACAGCAACAATTATGATAAGACATCAAGATTCCCCAGTCACCCAAGCACGCTCATATGACCTTATACAGTTGAAAGTACCAAAAAGCTCTTACAACAAAAAAGTAAAAAAACTAACCCGAGTTTGAAGGTCATTGAGTGTGATGAAGGAAGTGACGAAGGCATGAGCGTGGGTGCCCCTCACAGGGATGCCAAACATCTTGCCTGCCAAAACATTGCTGGTGCCATCGAAGCCTGGAAATTTGGAACATAGTATTTCACAACAACAATTTTAATAATAATAATGATAATAATAATAATAATAATAATGATGATAATAATACACACACATATATAAACAAAAATAGCAGTAATAACAATAAACTTAATTTTAGAATACCACACATATTAATATTATTAATATAATGATTATCAATTATATCTGTATTACTATTATAATTGATAGTATATCAATAATGACATTAGTAATAACAACAATAATGATTAATTTGTAACAAAGACAGAAATGAAAATAATAATAGCAATGTTATAATTGTGTTCACCAGGGAATAAAAAAACATAGAGAAGTACTTTTATTACATAGCAAAGGACATAGCAAGTTCAGACAACTAACAGAAATAAAAGATTGGAAAAAAGTAGCACCACCCTCCAGCCGCCCTCTCTAACGCACTTCCACTTACATCAGACCTATCTGTGAAATTGTCACAAAGCAAAGCTGCAACCATCTGTTACTGTATTGTCCTCACAACACAGATCGCCAAAAGTAAGACATTTACATAAATTTGCATATATTAACCCATCGATACTATGTCTCCAATTCATGTGGAGAGGAAATAGAGAGCTCAAGCCGAGGTATTGGGAAAAAGATATGCTTATTGATACACTGACAGCCATGTAAGTGTCAGTAGCAACAGAGCAAACAGGTACAGCAGCAGAGCAATATTCTTTGCACTATCATTATTACCATTCTCCTGCTCCTCAATATGCGAGTGATGCAATAACGCATTAAACTGAAGGTTAAGAAAGAGACAGGGAGCAAACATCCATCCTCCTCCCCCACCCTCCTCCCCCGCAAATGGCCACTACAGATTCAATTAATCACAGGTCAATGTAAAGGTATAATAGTTCTTTATTTTAAAGGAAAGGCAGACAAAATGTCCATCTCCGAGAGAACCAGACAAAATTGGCAGACTGACAGCCTTAAAAAAACTCCCTAAAAGAGTTCATAATAAATCATTGAGGGACTCAACCAAGACCACCTGCTCTACAGACCATCAAGATTCAAGCAGAGCTAACAGTGCGCCCACTCCCAAGTCTTAAATATAGAAAAATTACACACCCAAATCTAAAGTGCCTTACAAGAGCGACGAACAACAGCTACAGTAAAATGAACCAGCCTATCTCTCTTTGCAACGACAAGCAGGCTGAAATTCAAGAGAGAAACATGCAAAAAACTAACAGTAACAGTTGCAACTCTGTAATTCTAGATATCGTACATAGAATAGATAACCAGATAAAATATAGATTACAAAGTGCATAAGACTTGCTGTTAAACCGGGATTTTATAAATACAAATGTCACAATTAATGTTTCAATGGAAACGAGAAAAAGTTACAAAACAAGGTACAAAGTTGGAGATGACATTAATGTGAACTCATTAGAGAGCATAACACGACCACCGAAGAAAACCATCGGAACCCATTCTTCCACCCTCAGTTCTGTTCCCTCACTTACCACCAAGATAGCAGTAGCGAGAGGCAGAGAGGCCTCCGTCAGGTCCCTGTGCTCTCCGTAGACCAAACTCCAACAGCACCGTCTCCGGACCGGCGGCCATGCGGAACCTCGCTGCATTCGTGGCCACCAAGCTGGAAGAAAAGAGTGGAATATATATTCCAATGAAATAGTTTCTCTGCCATCATCTTTCAATAAAGTGTATCTACTATCAAAATTGTCCAAGACGGCCACCCACAGTCGAGGAAAAAATGTGGTTGTCTTTGACAGGTAGACATCTTGGACAGTGTCATTATAATTTTGAAAAAAATTACAAGAGGAGACATGGGGGGTAGTCTTTCGTACAGGTGATTGTCTTGGACAGGTGGCTATTAGAGCAGGTTTGATTATACTTTCTGAACCAAAGTAAGGACTCTATAACCATCACTTTCCAAATCAGCGTATAAACTCAATAACTATCACTTCTAAAACAGAGTAAGAAATTGACTACTATCACCTTTACTTTCAGAACCAGCATATAAGTACTCTTTGACCATCATTGTCCAAACCAGCGTAGAAACTCTATGACTATCATTTTCTACACCAGCAACTCTACCTTGCATAGTTGACCAGGTTGAGGAGCGGGGTCTCCAGCAGCTGGACCACAGGCAACGGCCCCGTGATAGTGATGAGAGGGACCTTAGGGAACACCACCTCGCCCTCTGGCACCGCCTCCAGGGTCACATCCTGCGCCGACAGGGAGGCAAGGTAGTCGAAGAAACCTGGGTCCGTGCCTGGAGGCATGGCTGTTCGCAGGTACTCAATATCTTTTTGCACAGAAAAAAAAATCTTTGTAGAAAATAGGAAAAAAAGTCTCTAAGACATGTTAGAGTTATACGTATGCAGCATTCATTGATAATAATTACATGGCTTCTATAGCACCTACTCCCAAATTACGCACAAGGGGCTTTAATCAATAATGAAATCAGTCATTCCAGTGACATATCAGAGTTTAAAAACATTCAAATTCCAATATACTAATATACACACATATCAAGAAAACAAAACTGCCACCTATAGATTTATTTCTCTTGAGCTTCAACAGAATGTTGTTCTATAATAAATGAAACTTGCCAGACAGCAAAAACAGTTTAAAATATCAAGATATGTTCCAGATTCAATAGACTTATCTATTCACAGTGCTCTTAGCAATTATTTCAAATCCATGAACATAAAGCATAATATTTCTATTGCAACATATCTAAATCATTAACAAGCGTTAAGCATGTAATTATAAAATGATCTATAGTCACATCAAAAGTGGGGGATATTATGGTGAGATCGAAGAAACCAACACTTTTCTGCATGTCAGGCAATTTTCATTGAAATTTATAATTCTTAGCTCGACACCTTTTCTGTCCATTGAAAAAACATTTCCGTGTGGATTTATTAAAAACCGATGAAAGGCATGAATGTGAAATTGCAGTTTCTAAAGTTACTCAGGCTTTGGAAGTCACCAACTCTGGCTGCCATTTTCTTGCTAATTTTACCTCCGGCTCCAGGCACCCCCACCCCATTCAATTGCATACATCTTGACTTCAATTTAAGATAAATGTTTTTTGGTTTTTTTTATCAAAAGCATGACAAATGAGAATGCTTTAAGATGATACTAATAATTCCATAATCTCAAAAATTAACGAGTGCATAAGTCCACTTATTTGGGACACAAATTATATCTTTCTGGATGAGTAACAATTAAATTTCAAAGCGTCTACCAATAGCTAATGAAAAGATTAACATGTGTGTCTCGTTACTACTTACCACTCTTAGAAAAATGGAAACCTTTCAGGAGCTTAATACATTCTTCCAGTCCAGCAAAAATTGTAAACTCTCCGTGAAAGGGATTCTTCCGGAAGAACAAATCAAACACGGAAGGATCATTCATTTTTCCACTTTTCCAATAGGCGTAAGCCATAGTGATCTGGTACAAATCTGAGGAGTGAAGAAACAATCAAACTACATTCTAGGTTTACAGGAACATTGACAGCGTTTTGAGTGAACGCAAAGAGAAGTATTACTTACTAATTTTAAGCATAAAACTCATTCTCCACTTTGCCCAAAATAATGTCAAGCCTGATTATAAAGTATGACGTAGGGGTTAGAAAAATGTAAAACCAGAAATTGTCAGCTGTCCTTACACATTAGTGAGACAGGTCTAATCAAGGGAAAAATTCATAGTTTTTTTTTTTTACTGAGCAACAGAAAAATCACATTTCTACCACCCCGTCTAAAGGGTGTAATATCTCATAAGCAAGTGAGAAATAAACATATATCGACTTGATATAAAAGAAGATAAGTTCAAACTGCAAGACAATGAATATACGTGTAGATGTAGACCAACAAGTATTAGTATTCATAGACCTCCATTTCAAAAGCATTGGAAGCAGCAGTACGTGAACTTAAAGCATGATTTTTTTCCCCTCAATACCCAATGCGAAAACTGGGTCAGCTGGAGAATGGTGGGTGTTGTGACCATCAGATACACGCTGCTATTATCCCCTTTCCACCTGGACCTACCCCAAACTATTACAGAACACTTCTGAGGAGTCTCTGCCTATTAAACTTGGAACTAACTCTACCATCACCTTCAATCTTTTTAGTGACATCGTAGACAGTGAGAAGAAACTACGCCATATAATGAGCGCGCATTTGCTCCACACAGCACTACACATTGAGGCTGCATGCACCAAGCAAACATCCATGGTCCCATAGATACACTTGTATTTTACTGTACTATACAAAATGTGAAAATAAGCATATAATAATATAAAAAATATTTTCTATAATCGGAATTCCGTCACAAGCACTTAATTTGGTCTTTTAATGAAAATGAACAAATAAGGATCACTACTTTTTCAACAAAAAGCTCTTTTGCAAGTGGATACCTAAATGTGTTATCTTTACTTTGGAGAGAGTATTAGTGAATTGCCTTGAGCACTTTGGCTGTTATTTAACATTGAAGTGGGTGTACATAACCCTAATTACCACAGCTACGATACAGCTGTCTTTGGTGAAATGTAGCAAAAGAACTTTTCTAGACATTTTTTATCGTGTTGTCACAAACCACACACTGAAAACATTATCTCATAGATGGAATGCTTCATATATTGACACTCAGTTGCTATTCGTGAGCGTTGAAACAAAATGGTGTAAAATTGCTGCGGTATGTAACCCCACTCACGGTGTGAGCGTTGGTAAAGTGACCGGCAGCAGACCCCGTTCATGCTGACTTAACAGGGTACAGGGCCTGCCGAAACTAAACGAATGCAGCTCTGAAGCCTTTATTTATCCTATGATTTTCCAGATAATATGAATGAAACCAGTAAGAATGCCAACTTTAATATAATTTGATGTGTGTGTGTGTGTCACGACATGGTGGAATCAAGTGCTCGTCAATTTTTGGACTTATGGAGTTATTGATATATCATCTTAAAGCCTGTAAAAGAGTCAGTCACCAGGGAATGTCTTCCTCCACTGGAGAACTGATGGGTAGCTCTTCAATCTTGCTCGACTCCAGGCCAAGACCAAGATCAACAATACAACAGTTTGAGATCTTCTCTTCGTCAATGATGCTGCTCTTGTTGCTCATAGCGAATTAACCCTACAAACAATGATGGGCTGCCTATCAACAGCATGCAAGGTCTTTAGCTTGGTCGTCCTTGACCATCAATAATTTATAGAGGCACAAACAATCCATGCCCAGGTGCTGTTTTAGCCTCTTTAGCTCGATCATTAGAGTTAAGAAAATAGTCATCCTTACTCAAGGTGACGAGCAGAGCCAGACAAGGAACTTGAGACAGCGGACAAGTTCTGTTACCTGGGGTCTACCATCAGCTCTACTACATCACTTGATTATGAGATCAACATCAGGATGGGGAAAGCAGCAACAACTTTTGGAAGGCTGACAAAACGAGTACGGGAAAACAAAAGATTAACCATCAAAACAAAGATCAAGATTTACGATGCATGTGTCCTCAGCACACCCCTTTAGGGATCTGAAACAGGGACCTTGTACAGCAAGCAAGAAAAGCGCCTCGACATTTTCCATCTCAGATGCTGCCGCAAGATCTTAAGCATTTTGTGGAGTGACAAGGTTACAAATGTTGAAGTGTTGACACAGGCAAACCTCCAGAGCAAGACTGAGATGGCTCGGCCATGTCAAGAGAATGGACGACAACTGGATTCCGAAGCAACTTCTCATGGAGAACTTGCCCAGGGACAGAGACCAAGAGGAAGACCAAATGGAGGAACAAACACACCAGCAAAACGGCTTAAAACTAAGCTTGGGGTAAATGTTAGCACCTGGGAAGAAATAGCTGAGGAGAGGAAAATATGGAGGAAAATGATAAAGGAAAGAACTATAACGTTAGAGAGCAGCCTTAGAAACAACCAGGCTGAGAAGCGCCAACGACGAAAGGAAAACAGCAGAAATACAGAGCTTTGATCCACGTCACTGACAGCAAGCACAGCGACAGAATCTGCGCTTCAAACATAGGAAGAATTAGCCATGAAAGAACTTGCATGAAGACAACCTTGAGACCATCTTAAGCTAAACTGACTGTCTGCATAGACGAAAAGAGCCATACTTAAAGCCTGTCCACCTGCTTACTTTGCTTTCAATGAAAAAATATCCATTTATCTTGGATACAAGTCAAGATACTGGTGGTTGAAGGAGGTGGGGGTCGCCTAGTTTCAGAGGTAAAATTAGCTAAAAAATGACCGCCAAAGTTTAGCTATTTCCAAAGCTTGAGAGTCCATGGAAACCTAAAATTTACATCTTTTATGCCTATTTTCCACATTTTCCAGTAAAATTCCACACAGAAATGTATTCTTTAATGGGCATGCAAGGTGTTAACCCCCCCCCCCCCCCCCCCCAAGTCGATAAATAATTCCCAAACCGGCGGAAAAATGCCAGTTTCTTCACTTTCATTATTTTGACGAGCACCTGATTTCACCACGCTGACTCATATATATATATATATATATATATATATATATATATATATATATATATATATATATATAAAACAGCCAAACCTGTGTAAAACAGCATTCTATTGTCAAGTTGAAAAGTGGCCGTATAACACATGTGGACGTCTTAGGCAGGACTGGTCAAAATGAAGCAAGCAAACCAATCCATTCTAAGGTCAAAATCAGGGGCTGATCTCAGGCTTTGGACTGCAGTAAGGTGAATTTAAAAGAGTTTTTTGGTGCTTTTTTAAAGGAGGGTGGACAGTGTAAGAAGGGTTTTTTGTTTTTGTTGTTTAGTTTGTTTTATGGTTAGCTTTTTATATTGTTGCTGATTTTGTGCAAAGGTAAATAATGAACGTAAGACGATAAAGAGCAAGTGCCATGGTAAAACAAATATTGGGTTGCCACCACTCGGAGAACAAGCGTCTTTCTGTCACAAGCTCACGTTAACGTCCACTGTTACTTTGTAACAGATTAGGCAAACAAAACAGAGACCTAGGGTTCTCGTGGCCTAGAGGTTAAGGTATTTGCCTCTCATTCACCACGTCCCGGGTTCGAATCCGGATAGTGACGAACATTTTTCTTCTCTAAACTTGTCTTTTTCACCACCTTTCCTGCTCTCTAGCAATGTTCTGTCGTCTGCTTTTGTCTCCACTTTCTGCTCCCACCCCCTCACCTTCTTTATCCCCTCCTCTGGGCTCCTGACTCTTTCTGCAGCCTTTCTACTGCGTCACCTTGGCTCCTTTTTACAGTTGTCTTTCAGCCACACCTCTGATCTTATGGTAGGAAAGATCTACACCTAGCCTTCTTGGACAAGGGTAAAAAATCTCAGCGGTTCGTGTGCAAGTGCGTACATTAAAGATCCCTTGGTGGTCCAATATTGATAAGAGTAGGCTTAAGCCGCCATCGGGGTAAAATTCAAAACTTCCTACCAACTGAAAATGTTCAATGTGTCTCGTGCGCTCACATGACCTTATGCTGTTGCGAGTGCTGTAAAACAGTAACTTAAAAAAACCCAAAAAAATAGTGACCAGTCAGTCATCTCACATACAATTTGTCACTTGTGGATGGAGCTTTAATGTTATGACGGATCACACGCTTCCCTTACCAGGAGCTGAAAATTTATTGTTACCAAATGATCAGCTTAGGAAAACATTCATTGGAGAGACAAACAACAACGACAGGTGAATTTATTATGACGGCCCGTCCACAGCATCAGGGGTTGATTAAAAATTTATGACAAAGTTTCAAGCGACTCAAGACCACGCTTGGTCGCCTCAGGCAGATACACTCGGCTGTGGGTTGACAAAATAAGGTGGCCGTGGTCGCGTTAGAAAAGTGATAATATAACATAGGTAAATTATATAGAAAAAACGCAAGGGGGAAATGTAAAGTGGCTATTTGTACAGGTGGCCGTCATGGCAAGTTCGACTGTGTATATGTATATATATATGTGAGGCAGCATGGTGAAATCAGGCGCTCGTCAAAACAAAGAAATCAAAGAAAACTGCATTTATCTGGGTGTCGGGTAATTTTTTTTCAATTTTTTTTTGGGGGGCTCAACACCTTTTATGTCTTTCAAAAAACGTATTTCTTAGCAAATGTTACAGAAAAATGTTAGCTCTATTCTGGTGTTGACCAGATGACAAGGACATGTGGTTTATTGAGGGAAGCATTGTGCTGCCAAGAGCGAAACGCTCGCAGCTTAAGGGATTTGAAAACAACAACATACTAAAAAATGTACATTAAAGGCATGAAACATGTAAATTTCCAGTCTCCAAGGACTCTCAAGTTTTGGAGGTTACCAAATTTTGGTGGCTGTTTTTTCACTAGTTTTATCTCTCATACACCAGGCAACCCAACTACCTTCAATCGCAAATATCCTGACTTCAATTTAACATTAATGGGTATTTTTTTGGCCAAATGCAAGGCAAACGAATTAAGATGGTATTAATATCTTCTATATATGCCCAAAAATTGACGAGTGCCTAATCCCATGTCCGGAAAGAGTTTTAAAAGTCTATACCATTGGCATTGGTATGTCTTTTGGGATTTGGGACCAAAACCAGAGATTGCCAAAGTCAAGTTAGTCTGGGGGGAGGGGGGTTGTCAGTGGTGTTAAAATTCTGTCTTGTAATTCAATCAAAGGCTCTCGATATCTGACAGACCTCTCAAAAGTAGGCTTAACTTACATAAGGCTAGGTTATAGAAGATATCTCGAACTTGAACAAATTTCAACCTGTAGCATTTATTTGTAGAAATTAGATTTAGTTTCAATTTCAGTTTCAGATCATTTTGTTTTTATTAGAGGTATGAATTTGCAGTGTCTTTTCGGACATGGACACGATCCTAAAAACAATTTCTCCCTCTTTAAAAACATGTAGGCTATTGCATGTTGACTTACA
This sequence comes from Aplysia californica, assembly GCF_000002075.1. Lineage (NCBI taxonomy): Eukaryota > Metazoa > Mollusca > Gastropoda > Aplysiida > Aplysiidae > Aplysia > Aplysia californica. The sequence goes on along the minus strand of NW_004797912.1, from coordinate 278,611 downwards.
CCAAGAAAAGAAACAATCCCAATTGGTTTTCAACATTCTATATTAAATAGAAAAATAGAATGCAATTTTACGCAAACTGCAAATATGCATAAATGTCCAAAAAGAAAAAGAAGCACGTCATTCTCAAAAAGAAAAAGATTCACTATGTACGGTACTCGCATTCAAGCTAGGGTAAGGAGGACTAGTGCTGTGCGATTTTGAGGAAACAAAAATTCATCGAAGCGTCGAAGCGTGAGCTCACTATTCATGCTATTCGAATACCTCTGTTGAATGTTTCTTTCTCTGTAAGCGCAGACCTAACTTCCGCTATTCACCATTCACTAACTATTTACAGCGCCGTCAAATGGTTTTTTCCTTATGGAAGTGTATACAGACCCGGTAACCGGGAACAAAGTCACGAAGTATACAGACAGACACAGCAGGGGAAATCTTTTGAGATTTCGGAAAGTTTCAGTGCCCTCTTGATCTTGGCTCAAGGTAGACCCAGGTTCTTCTAGATCTATGGCCTAGGTCTAGATCATCTAGACAGACATAAATCATAAAATTTAGTTTCGAGGCCTAGATCTAGATCTAAACGAAGATTGCAGATAAATGTCTTTTCGATGAACGATCATTTTTTCTCCAATTTAGAGTTGGAGGAATCAACAATTTGAAGCAAAGAACAACATAATGTCATAATTTCAATCGAGCAGTCACCCTCTCTATTTAATTTCTGGTCTATTCTCCATCCCCCCCCCCCCTTCCTATCTCTCTCTCTCTCTTTTGTGTATTGCATGCCTTCTCTTTCTTTTTGTTTGTCTCTCTTTCTTTCTCCCCCTCCTACTTTCCCACTCTTTCTCTCGTTCCCTCCCTGTAAACTGGGGCATGTGATATTTGCTAGCACTTCCCTATGTTCTCTACCCCCTACTCTCTCTATCTCTCTCTCACACACACATACGTACACACACACACACACTCTACCGGGTCTGGGCGCTGAAACTTTCCGAAATCACAAAAGATTTCCCGTACCGGATCTGTATACTTCGTGACTTTGTTCCCGGTTACCAGGTCTGTATACCTTTTATTACCTAGATCTACACTTCATTTTCTTCCTACGTAGATGCTACGCCCAGATCTAACTTCCGCTATCTGAAGCGCCATTGAATTGTTTTTTCTTCTAAATCTCTAGATCTAGACCATCACTTTCAAAGTGCCAGTCACTGAGCACACGTATCGTTGTCGCAGACAGTGCAGTGTGATGAAATGACGTCACCGTTCATAGCGCACTTCAAATTTTGAACAGCCTAGTAGGGGAAGGGAAGCTTATTGCGACAGCTAATCTAGATCTAGATCTATAACTTCATAACTTTAACTTTAATGAGAAGAAAATACATTCACTGTGCATCAAGAGTCAACTGCCCTTGCTTGAACTATGCTGTGACGAGTGAATAGGCTAAGGTCAGGCTAAGGGATAGAATCTAGGCCCTGATATTCTCTGGCTAGAAGTACTAGGATCTAGATCTAGATCTAGAAGTGGTCTCTTCTCTCTTCAAGTCTCTTGTCTTGTCTCTACTCTAGACTAGGGTAGACATCTCTTGTTGGCCCCTCTAATGACTCTGTCTCGTAATCATCAAATAAAGAGTATTTCTGTATAAGATATATTAATTATATAGATCTAGATCTAAATAGATCTACCTGTGAGCAACGCTTGCACAACTCCATTACTGCCGTTGCTGATGTTCTGGGAGACTGCAGGTTCTGTCATCATCGCTGTTTCATCCGACATATTTCCACCGTTGCTCTCCGTTTGTTTAGAAGGTTGAATAAAAAAAGTAAACCGAGACAAAAATGTAAATTTGAAACTTGGATCGGCGTATTTCAGGGCAGAAACAATTTTTCCTTTGAAGAAAAAATAAATTAAAACACGTCGAAACTTGAGTAACTGCAAACTCGTCAAGTCATGTGTTCATATTTTAAAATAATGCAGAATCTTTTTTCTTTTGAAGATTAGTTCTTGCAAAATAATCCAAGCATTAATCCTAGGCTAAGCAGAGATTGCTGAAAGTAGATCTAATCTAGAGTCTACGAGCGATTACGGAAACTAACTGCTCGCGGGAAAGCATTGAATCTGCCGACTTAACGCGAAAACAGGGCCTCTAGGCATACTAGATCTAACTCTTTACTTGAAATGCAAGTGGAGTATTCCGCGAAGCCGGCGAGATTGGAGGCGTTCGTGCCTCAGCCAGGCATATGTTTTTTGTTTTGTTTTCCTGTTTCCTACGATTGTTTCCCTTTACGTCTCTAACCTTGTCCCTTCAACTTCAACTTTGGAAAAGGTACGGAAAGGTCATGGCCACCCAGACTCCAAACATCGTTTGGGGGAGGGGACTTGAACACGTCGAGTTTTACTATCGTATCCATACGACATAGGGAACTCTGTACCACCACTTTCCAAAGAGAGGAAATTTACTCGTTAATCCGATCCGTACACTTTGCATATAAGTCTGTCAAAATGATTTTTTGAGAAATACTGAAAGTTTCAAAGAGATCTTCGTACTAGAATCTAGTCTAGATCAAGAGCTGGAGATCTAGAGGTATTCTAAAATGTGAAGAATACAACCCAGGGGGTATAAAATGACCCCAGGGCGTATAGATATAGGGATAACGTTAAGATCTTGATAATTGCGTGTCTGCGTGTATTGTTATTATAGAGTAATGGCTTCATATTACCTTTTCCCGTGGCCCCCCCCCCCCCCTGGATTTTATATATTTTCTGCAGCAGTTATTCTCTTATTCTGTACGTGTAGGCTATTATTATTATTCTATCTAGAAAGTCGCATATGCGCCGGTAATCCTTCCCCAATATCAGTTGGGTTTTTCCTGGGGTTTTTTTTCTTAATCACTTTCTTCAGGAACAAATACACTGCAAATGTGCCACTATCTAATATGGAACCATGGATTGCAATATCTATTAATTCTTACCAAAGTTCCACTATCAAATAGGCCTACTAGTCCCACGCAGTTAATGAATAAGTATAGACCCGACCTAAGTTCTTATGATACATTCCCAGATGCGCCTCTTTAAGCATCTTTCTGTGATTTCTATAAATCACATGTATATTTAGGCTACCTAATTGTAGGCTTACCTGGAAAGGAACAGTTAACACCGTTTTGATTTCAAGAATTCCCTAGATCTAGCTGAACTTAGCCTTTCGTGAAAGTTTCGTTGAGTCAAAGAAAACATTAAACAACCCCCAGCACGATTTGATATAACGAATATGACACCGATGTATTGTGTTATTTGTTTTTAGTAAGAATGTTGCGACTTTCGCAAAACACGTGGCCTATAATTAAAATAAGGCCTAGATATCTAGATTTATATTGTGCCAGAATGTTACAAGAGAGTTACATTATAACAACAAGAAAGAAAATATAGTCGTAATGAAAATTGTTGCTCAAATCTGGGTTAGCCCAAGGAACTCTTATTAGTGTATTGGCTTTAGAATCCATTTAACAAAATCGTCTTCAAGTAAAGTGGAAAATTCAGACTCAAAGAACAAAAAAGAAGAACAAAATTCTCTAAGCTGGTAGGCCTATAATATATACTTCAAGCAAGTACGGAATCAGGGGAGGTAACCAATAAAACTATAACACTTTATGAAATTAGCAGTTTTATCTCGTGAACTGTCAAATTATCTTATGATGAGGGAACCAGTCGTGCATGCAAAAAGTGGTGCACGTGGGAAGCAATGCCCTATAATACCCCATACATAATTATTTTTGACGCTGTAATTCTTCCAAAACTTTTTTAAAAATTCAGAATTTCCCCAAAACTCATTCAGCATTCAGACTCAGAGTGAAAAATTACTTTTATCAGTTACACAATTTTGGTTTGTAGGATATCAATTTTTTTTTAAAGAGAAAAAAACATGTATCATGTATGTATGCATTATGGTACGAAACGATAGAACTTAAACATTAAAATTTGACCCCCAAAAATCCTGAAATATTTTTTTCTGGGACAAAGCAGC
>NW_004797912.1:270860-272388 GCF_000002075.1 Aplysia californica | reverse complement strand
ATCTTTTCACAAAAGATGCTTTCAACTCTCTAGATTAAGTGTGTACAATTTCAGATTTCAACAACAACGAGAAGTTCATGTAAAATTAGTTTCAGTCACACTGGTCGGATTTCAAAAGTCTGAACAGCCATAGTTCATGAACATTGTCAATAGTGGATGTAGCCACTCCGCTTGATCAAACACTCGGCACAGCGTGGACACATGGGCAGGATATGTCTTTGGAGAACTTGTTGGGGTAGGTTCTGCACTCCTGGACAAGGTAACCCAAGAGTTGTTGAAGGTTTTGTGCAGGAGGGTGGTTGTCCCTTATTTACCGGTCAATGTGATCCCAAATGTTCTCTATTGGGTTCAAATCCGGACTACAAGCTGGCCAGTCCATGCAGGTGACAGCTCGCTGCTGCAGGACGTCCCCCACGATGCGTGTGCGATGTGGCGGGGCGTTGTCGTCCTGCAGTACAGCCTGGAGTCCAATCTGCTGAAAGAGAGGAACAGCAAGGGAACGCAGGATTTCATTCCTGTACCTTGCCGCGGTCAAATTGCCCTGTATATGGTACAGGGGGTCCTTGTCATGAGCTGAGAAGCCTCCCTACACCAGACCAGACCCTCCACTGTAGGGCGCCACCTGCTGGATGCACTCAGGGTGGAACAGCGCTTCTCGGCGCCTCCAGACGTGGGCTCACCTGTCTGGGTATAGCAGGTTGAATCTGGATCCATCCGAGAAGACTACCTGGTCCCACTGACAGTGTGTCCACTGTGAATGGCAAGCAGGCCACGCCTGGCCAGCTGCTTTGTGGGGTAGCGTGTGCCTTCAGCGCCTGACAGGGACACGAGAAGCTAACCTGGATCTACGGATACGGTTCCTTTCCGTCTCCTCGCTCTCGTGGACATTGGCTATCACCCGTAGTTGGTCCCTGATGCCGTTTGCAGTGGTGGCTCGTGACGTCACGGCCTGTTTGACGATGAACTAGTCGATGCTGTTGTTGGTCAAACGGGGTGGTCCTGGTCGAGGCCTGTTCTGGACCCTTCCGGTCGCTCACCCTCGTTCTTGCAGCCTCTATATGACTTATGGAGACACCCCAAGTCGATGTGCAACAACTGGGAACTTGGAGCCATCTTGGAGCCAGGTAAGGGCTCGTCCTCTGTCGACGTCAGGCAGGGAGTGTTGTTGGGCCATCGTGTTGTAATGAAACATGGCTGAAAAACGCTGGTTTATAAAGGGTTGTAAGTGAGCAATATTCACAGCTAAGACATCTGTTTAGCACGTGCCAAGCTTAGTTTTAGCTAACAGTCCCTATGCCAATGTTGCTGAGTCAGAGAAATTTAGCCAATTTTTCATGCTTTTCGGCTGTGTTTCAGAACGCCCTGGGCCGTCGCTATGAAGCTGTACAGGCAAACTGTGTCTAGTCGTCAGTGCGTGTGCCAAGTTTGGTTGACTGATCTTAACGGGTCTGTGGTATATTGGAGTTTGAATTTGACAGGTGAAAACACAAAATGTTCCTTGACTTTTTTGGGCGAGTTTATATATATA
>NW_004797912.1:267489-268900 GCF_000002075.1 Aplysia californica | reverse complement strand
GGGGGACTTTAATATTATACCACCAATAATTCTGTATGCCCCAAAATTTACGAGGGCCTGATTCCTCCACCCAGTCGCACCACAATGTCCGATCAGCTTTAGATGAAAAAAATACCCATCTACATGTATCTTGAATAGAAGTCAAAGTATTTGCGACTGAAGGAGGTGGGGGTTGCATTTATTCCGGGGTAAATTTAGCCAGAAAATGTCCGCCAAAGTCAGGTGACTTCCTAAGCTGTGGCGTCGATGGGAACTGCACATTTATTGAAACAATTTATATTTTTGTGAATTTGATTTACATTTTTCAGTAAAGTCCAGACAGAATCTTAGAGGGTTTTTTTAATGACCATGTAAGATTTTGAGCCCCTAACAAAAAATAAATAATAGATGAAAAAAGTTGCCTTGCGAGCAGAAAAACGTCAGATTATTTGAGTTCATTATTTTGACGAGCCCCCGATTTGACCAGGAAGCCTGACATAATAATAAAATAATATGTGCGTTATGTCCAGGTCTAGCATTGAGGACGAGCAGACTTCGAAAACAAAGCATTATTACTTCGTTATTCAAAGAAATTTGTCACTTTTATTTTTTAACCTGAAACTTTAAAAAGCCAAGCAACAACATGTATATAAATATATATATATACTAATTAACTATGCCATCAATACGTATTCCTTCGTTTCGTATAATGGCTCTGTATAATGGCTCGAAATGTGGAGAAACGTTGTCTTTGGTTGGCTGGTGGCCGTACATATCACGTGCCCATTTCGTCCTCAAAGAGTTTAAGTTTAAGTTAATAAATAGAGAACTGTGTGACAAGTGGCGGTTTCAGGCTATTGACTTAGAATCAGGAACATCGTATTGTATCGGTGGCCTAATGGTTGGGCTGTCGGATACGCAAGCGTAAAGTGTGGGTTCGAAACCCTGTCATGGTCCCCAACGTTTTGTTATTGAGAAATGCATTTTCACGATTTTTTTCCCCACTTCACCCAGGTGGGAATAAATACCAAGTTATGGACAGAAGATAGTATTGTCTGTTTGTTAGTGTCTGAGCGCGTAAAATCCGCAGCTTGCACTGCATGCTTCCCGGGAAAACGAGAATGTTTCTGGGTGTTCAAGGGTCTGCTGGGCTCGGGGTAATACTGGTTGTACAGTGCATAGAACTAGCTGTAGAGTATGAATATTGGCTTTATAAATGCAACTGTTATTATTTATTGCATGCCTGGTAGAGAAAAAGGTAACTGACCACAGTCCAGCAGTGACTCACTCACCTGTTTGTTTGCCGCCTCCAGTTTCTTCCTGTGGGCTTCCTCAAGCTGGAACAGAGGCAGGACCAACCATTAGAGCTTTCAAAATGTAGGTGTGTGTGTGTGTGTGTGTGTGTGTGTGTGTGTGTGTGTGTGTGTGTGTG
>NW_004797912.1:258563-264368 GCF_000002075.1 Aplysia californica | reverse complement strand
TCCCTAACTATAGAACATAATATAGACTCTCCAAAAATTGTGCACAATGACTTATATCAAATTTGTCTCGCTCAATATTTAAAAACACCTGTGCTCTGTGTTCAAGAAAATTCCTTTATAAATATTAATAAAAACTTCCAGTCGATGGTTACTACACATTTTTAAAATGTTTACACCATATTAGCTGAGACAAAAGCACCTTAGAAAGCTAGCCCGTCCTACTCCTTCTAATCGCGACACTATGCTTGTGGAACTCAGATTTTTGAGAACCTTTAGTGAAATTAACAATGCGAACAAAACTCAATTTGTTTTACTCCGTTTTGAAGCCATTGAAGATTATATTCTTACTATTGTTTAAACGAAAACGTATTGGCACAAGCGCAACGTTACTGAATGGGAATGGGTTACACTGTTCTTCGCTTCTTTGGTTCGTAAGTTATATACATATATATTAAAGGGATGTTTGCAATAATCTATGATGACTGTTTGAAGAATGGCACATTCTTACCGGTATCAAATACATCAAAGAATGACGGCATTAACCAAGGCACCTTCCTGTTGCAGTATCCGACTACCTCTCCTCCCTACCATTATACTATATCTCATTAAACTAGTTATAAAGTATGGGCAGAAATTCTTTACAATTTATATTGTCTTTTATCAGGAGATCGTAATTATGCGTGGGCTAAAGTAGGCTACTATCCCTAAAAGTGTTATTTGTGAACAGTGACGCAGATCACATACGCATGCGACATGAGAGGCGCAAAGTGTTGTGAACAGTTTCACTTTTCGCACGACAGAGATTTATACAATTTATGAAGAAATAAACTTTAAAAAAAAATTAGCCTCAATTGCTGTGGGAAAATATTATTAAGTTGAGACAAATTGATACAAACTGTTGTGCAACTTTTAGGTGACATTGATCCACCCTTTTAAGATAATATATTTGAGCATAAGCTGCGTCACGAATTTTTGAACGTACTATAGTGAATAATTAATTTAACACCACTGTATTCATAGACTGAAAACATGATAGTAAACTAGACCGTGCACCGTCGTGGCCACCACTCTTTGTTTTCTTCAAAAATTTAGCTGAGAAGCGTGCGCGTTATGGGCGCCCAAAATGAAGGGCAAAACACAAGTATCGCTACTGTCGAGAGTGCGTGGCACCCTCCTCACTTGCCCTTTAGTTCTCTCCAAATTAAATCAATAATATTAATAGATGCATTTATATAGCGCATATCCACGCTCAGCAGAAAGATCTCTGCGCTTTACAAACCAATTAGTATACCCAAGCAGACCCAAGAACACGCAGAAAAGTTATCGCTCTCTCGGGAAGCATACAGTGGAAGCTGCGGATTTCACGCTCTCAAACACTAACAAACTGACAAGATCTTTCAAATGGCGCGCTCCATACTCCATGGGGAACCGGAACTACGTCGAAGTGCACGGTCTAGGATATTATGATGCAGGTCTATGACATTACCAGGACACATGTAACCAAACATACAATAGTAAAGTAAACATGCTTAAACACAAAACGCAAAATCTTTATCCAATATTTCGTTGAAACGATGTCAGTGAAAGGCACAGTTAGTTACATCACGTAGGTATACAATGTTTTCGGTTTTAAAACTTACAGTATGAGTATTTAAATTTGTGTATTTTTCAAAGAGTCATTGAAGTAAAATACCACAAAAAGATCAAAGAGTCATTGAAGTAAAATACCACAAAAAGCAAAACAATACAGTTATAATATGAACTAACTCGTAGCATGTACATAATAACGCATTATATTCTTATGCATATCAGAGACCATAGACTTGTGAAATAGGATTAACCCTTTTAAAGTCGACCCTTATGTGATTTCCTATTTGCTCTTTTTCTCTACATTTTCGGTAACCACAAAAAACGGGTTGATTAACGGAAACATTCAATGTGTAACCTGAACCCCACACAGATAAGAAATTACTTTATAGCATGCAGAATATTCCAATAAACAGGATAAACTCTTAATAGAAATACACCACACTATCTAAAATCGCTCTGTGATGTTCCCCACGAAATGTGTTTGACATGTTTTTTTGGTTTTGTTAAGTGTTTTACGCAACTGCATAAGGTCATATGAGCGCGCGGGACACACCTAATATTTTCAGTTGGTAGGAAATTTTGAATTTTGCCCGGGTGGCGGCCGAAGCCAACTCTATTCGATTTTTAGACCACCAAGGGATCTTTAACGTGCGCAACTTGCACACGGGCCCTCCGAGAATTTCGCCCTTGTCCGAGAAGGCTAGGTGTAGATCTTTCCTACCAGAAGATCAGGGGTGTGGCAGAAAGACAGCAGTAAGAAGAAGCCAAGGAGTAGCAGTAGAAAGGCTGCAGAAAGAATCAGGAGCCCAGAGGAAGGGGCAAAGGAGGTGAGGGGGTGGGAGCAGAAAGAGGAGACGAAAGCAGACGACAGAATATTGCTCGCGAGCAGGAAAGGAGGTGAAAGGAGACAAATGTAGAGAAGAAAATATTTCGGTCGCTACCCGGATTCGAACCCAGGACCTTTTTGAATGAGAGGCCAACACCTTAACCTCTAGGCCACGAGAGCCCCTGTGTTTGACAGTCACCGTGGTGGCTCAGTTGGTTCGTAACATGACCAAGTACGCAGAAGGTCCAGGCTGGAGCTTCTGTCTTTGAAATATCACATTCCTTAACTAGGGTGTTAAACTAGTTTTAAAGAAAAATTAAAGATACTCTTCAAAAACACTCTCGAAAACGAAAAAAAAAAAAAATCAGGTAAACCCTAACATGCAGACTTGTCTATATAAATAATCCGACTTTGGGAGCCACTGTATCTTTTTATCACATCCATCCATGCAGTCAAGCTTACAAATAATCTTCAAATACAATTATCATGCACACTTGTCAAATAAAAAGCTACACTCTTTACAAAAACGCTGTCAAAATAGAAGCTACAAACCATGCAAGCTAATCAAAAGTAAGCAATTCAGCAAGGAATATTACCCAATCGCTACCTTAGAATTGAAAAGTTCTATCTGACATTTTTCGCCGTTTAGAGTTACCAAAGAGTCTACATAACAAGATGGGCCACACATTTTCTTTGAGCCAATTAAAAAAGTGTCCTCAAAATTCAGTGGCACCCTCTTCACAAATGCGCACACTTTGCGAACAGAGTTACCCTACTTGTGTTTAAAAAATCAAAGTGAAACTAACAAGTTTTTGAATAAATAAGAATTCAAATTTCAGAAGAACGCTTTTTAGAAATGGTTTCGCTGATTAAAAAAACCTTTTCCAGGGGAAAGGGCGACTGTTTTCTTCGTTTAATTTGACTTTAGAATGAGAGACGAGAGGTCACTAAAATTTTAAAAACCTAAAACTCCGCACTGAACGAACCCGAACAGCTGATGAACAGCAGTCGATCTGCGCACGCAAGGGGGTGCTATTCCTATTCTTCTTCTGGAGAAACGAAAGAGAGCTTCAAAACAGACTGCAGCGCCATCTGAAGCAATGAGCAGACTTCCGGAGGACACTTTTTTTGCCTGAGTGGACCATCTTGTTATGTACTATCTTTGGAGTTACTAAAACAATGAGGTCAGAAATCGAATGCTCTGTCGGCTCTATCAAAATCGTACCATTATTCGGAGCCATCATCACGATATTAAAAGAATTGCATTCGAAAAAACTTGACACGTTGTGAAACTCAAAAATTTTTAACGTCAAATTTCTCAAAACTAGGCACTGGACAGATAGAACTTTGTAATTCTTGGATTGTGCAATATCAAACTCCACTACAATTGGCTTGCTGTATTTTAAAAAACCTGTTACAGTCAGTATGACATTCTAAATGATTCAAATCGGGCGTACGTGCCAATTGACAAACTGCATCTCTGCAGGATAGTCTCAAGTAAAAGATTTCGCTGACATGCAGCCTTAAACTTTGAAACATCCTTTTCCACCTTTCATGTTCACGTTCCCAGCATGCAATTTCTTCTAATGATAAATGCTAACATCCCAGCATGCACTTCTTCTTACGGTGGTGGCCTCCTGTTCCTCCTCATCGTCACCAGACTCAGGTGTGGCATGCTCGGAGGCCTCATCAGTGTCTACTCCAACAGTTGTTTCTTGTCTGTCTGTGACAGACACCATTTCTTCCATTTGATGAGAGCTTTCTTCTCTTTCTTCTTCGTTTCTTCTATCAGTTTTTCGTCCCGTCTGGACTTCATTGTATTCTGCTTGTTGAGATTCTTCTTCTTCTTTGTGTTCTTCTTTTTCTTCTTCGTTTCCTTCTTCTTCTTCTTCTTCTTCATCTTCTTTCTTTTTATCCGTTTCCTGTGAGGTTTGGAGTTCGTATTCCTCCTCATGTCGAGATTCTTCTTCTTCTTTTTCCTCTTGCTCTCTGTCTTCCCCTGCTTCTCGACCGTTGTGAGCTTGTTCTCTATCTGTCTGTGCCCCTTCACCTTCATCCCGACCAGCCTCAGGTACAGTTTCTATGTCACGTTCCTCATCAATGATGTTCTTAACTTCCTCCTGGTCGTTGCGGTCGGAGAGCTCCAAAATTCTGTTGAGCTGATCTTCCTCTTTCTACTCACGTCAAAGTCAAAGCACGCACACACATACACACACATACACAAAGACAAATACACATACAAAAAAAATTCAAATAGGTAGCTTGAAAGGGAGGGGGGGGGGATTTGGGTTGTTGGGTTTTGTTTGGGTTTTTTTTTTGGGAGTGGAGAGAAACACATCTTTAAAATGTGGGTGCTTTAGAGGAGGTGTGCTTCGATCCCGCCCACCGGTGCCAGCCATGGATGTTTGTTTTAGTAAGTGTTTTACAGCACTTGCAACACAATAAGGTCATATAAGTGCCGAAGATTAGAGTTGTTACAAGAAAGTAACAAACACAAAAAAGGAGGGCAGATCAGAATGATAGATGCTTGATAGGAAAGAAAGAGCAAACCACACCAGAGCACCCCCGCCAACTACACACAACCAAGGTTGAGAGGGATGCAACGGCCCAAGAGAAAGACCGAGGTACTCAATAAAAGTTTTTCTGATACGGGAATTGAACAAATGTTTTCTGCATGCGACCCCTAAGCGTCTAACGAGTACGCCACAGACGCTGGACCGAAACAGATTGTCACACTAAAGGAAACTGTAGTCGCAACAGACGTTAATTATTAGATTCAAATGCAATGTTATTTTTACGTCCATTTCGACTCATATACATCATCTAGGAAGTAGGCTGAAAGTGTACAGCTTCCCTGCTAAAAAAAACCCCAAACAAAATACGCGATAAAAATTCTTTCAACTTGGGAATCAAACTCGGGTCTTCTGCGTGCTACGACAAAGCGACTAACCGCTACACCACAGACGCTGGTACATCTGTTAGTGCAAGGAAAGAGCAAGAGAGATTGACGGAATCAACAGAGCGGTAGAAAAGAAGTACGTCTAGGTGACTATTGGCGTCCCCCGCCCCCCCAAACCCCGACAAGCAGTGTTACTGATAATAATATGTTTAAACATTAAGACCACAGTGTCGAAACGATCAAGGCCACAGTTTCAGGACCAGAGAAAGTATCACAAATTAAAGTTTAAAAAAACCCTGGACTTTAGCCGTTTGTTTGCTGGTTGTTTTTTTTAGTTGAACAGGGTCTGTAAGCTCAGGAGTGAGCCGATAGTTTAGTTTGACAAACTTTGAGAGTGAACTTTGGAACCTGGTGAGCATTGCATATTCACTCTTTAAGGTCGCAGCAGGCACACAACATATTATTATTATTATTATTATTATTATTATTA
>NW_004797912.1:248403-255629 GCF_000002075.1 Aplysia californica | reverse complement strand
GAGAGAGAGAGAGAGAGAGAGAGAGAGAGAGAGAGAATGTGTTTAAGCGCTGTGGAAACAAAATCGCAGCTCACATTTTGTATACATATAAATTTGAACAACTGGCTTTGCATCAACAACCTTCATAGAGTAGTTAACGAAGCTTGAAAGTGAGTGCCATAAACTTAGTTGGTATCATGGTTGACTATTGACTACAGTGCGGATAGCCTCGGTTTAAATCACAAACGGGATGCTTGGTCCTGGATTCTTTAGGGGGCTATTACCACACATTTGGCTCATGACGGATGTGGGTTTTGAATCTGAAGGCCCGACGTCAAAGGAAAAAGACCCAAAAAAAGACAAAAACAATCCCTAAAACAGCCTTACAGAGTTGAAATGGGCGTTAAATTGATGCAAGAACCAAAGACTAATTAGTGATGTGCCCATCTTGACACATTACGAGGGCTCAGTTGTTCGAGCCTCAGCTTGGTCCGACAGTGTGTCCTTAAGCCTTGGGAAAGGCACTTCACACGAAATTCCCATTTGGCTCGGTTCTTCTGAAGATGGACGTCAAGCTCGGAGGTCTGGCCTCTTATCTAGTTGTGTTGATAGAGATGTTAAACCCGTACTATTCCATACATAACAGGTCGTGTGGAAGGTTGGACACAAGCAAACTTACCCCTCTATGAGGCCATTCTTTCGCCTTGTCAACTTGTGGACGTTCTGCCTCCTCGTCTTGGACCTGTCACAGAAAGACATAGAAGATATCATCGGGGAAGATAGAGAAGTGGTTGACTCTAAGATCTTGTTTCTCTTTCAATGTTTCTTATTAGGATCTTCAGGCATGCCTACTGGTGACGGAATCCTGTTTCTTCGTAAATAGCAGGAAGCAAAAACAAGCGAATGCCCGGCTTTAACCACCCCTCGAGACACTGTGGTGCGTCTTTTTTCGCACTTCGTGAAGACTTTCAATCCCGGTTTGTTCCTTGTTTAAGTGGAAATCTTGAAGGTAAGAATAGGAGCACGTTGGTGTTCCCTGATTTCAGTCTCTTTAGTGGAAACATTAATTTATTATCTCTCTCCTGACTAGGGACAACCGAAATATTCGTTTTGTTTGTTTAATTTCTTACGTAACCATTTATTTCATTTTATTTCGATGTGTTTAAAAAAATTCATTTTCATTTTATATCATTATTTATTTCGTTTCACTTATTTTATTTTAACTTTATGTTTGTAAAAAACTTTACCTTGTTTTATTTGTTTTTTTATTTTATTTATTTTCTATTTGACTAATTTATTGATAGATTGATTAATTGATTGATTTAGTTATTTATTTATCGGAGATTGGATTTTGTCTTTTGTCCTATTTTTATGTCATTTTTGGTGGGGATGGGAAGGGGGGGGGGATTAACTAAAATTGTCCACTAAAGGATCTGTAGACAATGCATACTCCTATTTGTGTGCACAGGAACGAATATCATATTGATCTACATATTACGTTTGTGTGTTTATATGTGTGTTTGTGTGCGTGTGTGTCCAAATATGTGTATGTGTGTCCATGGGTGTGTGTGTGTGTGTGTGTGTGTGTGTGTGTGTGTGTGTGTGTGTGTGTGTGTGTGTGTGCGCGTGGGTGTATGTGTCTCTCTCTCTCTCTCTCTCTCTCTCTCTCTCTCTCTCTGTGTGTGTGTGTGTGTGTGTGTGTGTGTGTGTGTGTGTGTGTGTGTGTGTGTGTGTGTGTGTGTGTGTGTGTGTGTCTATGTACGTGTTTGTGTGTCAGCATCCAAAGAGAACACACATTTAAATTTAAAAAAACAAAAGAACGTGCGTCACGCCACACTTACCTGCACTTCGTTTACTTTGGTTGAGTTTTAGTGAGAGTTTTATGGCCCTTGCCACACACACAGATGAAATACGTGCCTAAGATCAGAAATGCAACTAGAGAACATCAGCATGGAAAGAAAAAGAAGAAGGGGAGACAATGATGATATATCTTTTTCTTATAGAAAAGAAGGAGAATATGACAGCTGAGCACCCGCCAACCACCCACCTTGAGTTGGTAGTGTCCGCCCGGTATGGATCAAACTACTCCAAAATTGATGTCCACATCGTACCTCTCCTGGAACTTGGGAGTAAAGACGACATCAAACACGCCGTCATCCCTTTCTATGGCGTCAACACCAGTGTCTTGACATCCTTCAGGTCTGAGCCGACACATGACCTTCCCAGCCCCGGCCTTGGAAGCGTTCACGGCGACTACAACATCCTGACCATGTTTCACAAATCCGTCGTGATCTTTTCTTCCCAGGATCCGACACAGGCTCGAGTTTCTATTGCCACTGCCCTGACACTATATGGAGATCCCGGTACGTTTTTCTCTCCGGCGAGAACAATGACGTCATTGAGACCCAGGTCATCAGGGATGTATTCCAAAGTGACGTCGGTGGCCTAGTTGTTAGGCTCTCGGACTCGCAACCGTAAGGTCGTTGTTTCGAATCCCGCCAGGGGCTCGGTGTTGTGTCTTTGGGAAAGGCATTTTGCACAAATTTTCCTCACTTCACCCAGGTGAAAATGGGTACCCGGCTATAGACTGTGAACGACCGTGTCAGTTTGATAGTGTTTGAGCGCGTGAAATCCGCAGCTTGGACTGTATGCTTCTGCGGAAGCGGAGAATGTTTCAGAGTGTTCTCAGAGGGTCTGGTGGGGTAATAATGGTTGTAAAGCGCATAGAGTATGCTTTTGAGCTTGGATGTGCGCTATATAAATGCAGTTATTACTATTATTATTATTCCACCTCATAAAGACCGCTAAAATCGTACTGGATGTAAAGATATATGGTTGTCAGGTCCGGTCGTCTGACCTACACGACGATAGAGGTCACTCCATCTCCATCCAGTCGTGTGTCCACGCTGAAGGGCGTGGGAAGGCTGGTAGTCACTATGTCCTCGACCCCAGGACCCGTGACCTTGACCTCACTTATAGTAGACTGGGTGTTCATGGAAACACAGGTTTCCAGTATAATGTTGGGCAAGAAGAGAGCGCCTCAAATGTAGCCACTACGATTATAATCAGTATCTAGTTTTGTTAGGTTTTGAGCGTGGGGTTAGCTCTTTATTAAGAAATTAATTTGACTCGAGTAATGAAAGAGGTCTAGGTTCAGGCTAATGTTTAGGGTTAGAGTTTCAGTGTTTTCGTATTTTTTAAATGATATTATTCGGTTTCCAAGCCTTTAGGTTCACAGCATTAATTTGGAGTTAGCTCACTTGGTATAATGCACTAATATTATGTAGTGGATTTTTGGTCCACAAGACATCTCCTCAAATGTGGAGGCTATTGTTATATCTAGTATCTAGGTAGGGTATGTGGAGTTTTGTGCTGGTGTCTAGGTATTTTTTAAAAGGATTTTTAATGGGGTAATGAATGGGGGTTATGTCTCGGTTTAGGGTTAGGTTGAAGATTAGGGCTGGGATTAGGTTTAAAGTTAGGTTTAGGAAAGGTTTAAGATGAGTGTTAGGGTTAGCTTCAAGGTACGTTTTAGGTGTAGATTTAGGATTAGGGAAAGGGTTAGGGTTCAAGTGTTATCAGAATATTTTCCTTTTTTAATAATTCGGTTTACGAGCCTTTAGGTTAATAATATCAGAGATCAAAGAACTAAGATCAAAGCGTTAGTTTCTTTGTACACGAACCTTCAGACTTACAAAGCTCACCAATTTGCAGGATGGGTGTGGTTGGGGGAGTTGTTTGGGGTGGGGGTGGAGGAGTAAGAAGAGTGTAGACATCATGCAAACGTTCTGAGGTAGTACAACATCTTTTCCCCCTTTTTTTGCAGAAAGGCTGTAATTTACGTTCCTTCTAAGAATAAGTCACTTTATTTTCAGTTTACGAGTAAGTGTTTTATCTTTCACCTACACAATTTAGACAATTAATTAGAACTGTCCATCGACCCTGTCTGTCAGGGCCAACCGGAGCTGAAAAGGATACAACACCCCAGCAGAAAAATCCGAGATGCTCGACGAAATTAATTTTGCCCCTCACGCGGGAATAGAACTCGGGTCCTCTTCGTGCTACAACAAGGTCGCTAACCACTACACCGCAGACACAGGTAAAAAAAAACCCCAAAAAAAACGCCAAGTGCTGTGATGGTCTATTACTAGTACTCGCGTAGTTATCGCGAAACCGTGTCAGTAATTCCGAGTAACCACATACCGGTTTCTCTTACCACCACTTGATCGTCACTGACATGCAAGCGCGCGACAGAATCTGCGCTTCAAACATAGGAAGAATTAGCCATGAAAAAATCTGCATGAGGACAACCTTGAGACCATCTTAAGATAAATTGATCGTCTGCATAGACGAAAAGAGCCATACTACATACTTGGTCCTCAGATTAGGCATACATCTACGTATGGTGAGACACTGTATAGGCTTACTTCTCTTTAACATACAACTCGAATTAGTAGATCTAAAATGAAGTGCTAATATTTTTTGGACCGCATGCTTCCAAGGAAGTCGAGATTGTTTCAAAATGCTCTCAGATCTGCTGAGGTAATGATAATAATATAGATTATAATGCGGATAGACCTCGCTCACGGTTGCTTAAAAGAATGTTGTACCAGAATAGATTCGACTCTTATATATATCAAGTTCACGATGCCAATTTGATTTTATTCAAAATAACACTTTTTATTTTCAAGGATGCGAGCCGAACCGGGTTGAATTCCGTTGATGGGAGTTGTTTTTCTTTTCTTTTCTTTTCTTTTTTTAAAAACCAGTAAACAAAACATCACTAACACAGTTTCAATTCAAAGCCCCCCCCCACCCCCGCCCCCTCCCCCTCCTGCCCGTACCCAACAAATGACAAGAAGCAAAAGAGGATTTACTTACCTCTTCGACCTTAGTCTTTTCCTCCTCCTCCTTAGGTGGGATTTCAGCATGGTAGGCATTCAAACTCTGAGAACAAAGGTATTGTTTCTAAAGCATTCTGATGTTTCGGAAGTTGTATCTTATTTTGCCATGAATTGTAAAGTGGACAGAGCTTGCTGTTGAACGAGGATATCCACTAGTCCCATATAAAGTCATTTACTGCTTGTTTATTATTTCATTATTAATTTCTTTGGAAAGTCACAGTAGATGTATGCATTTGAACTTCATGATCACACAAAAAAGTCCGATGTCTGGCTACAGTTTATACGTGTGCCAGATCAACACATTTTCAGAGATATTCATAAACAAAGCAGAGCAAATGAATTTACTTTCACAACAACCTGCAATGTCTAAAGAAGCAAACCATGGGACCCGATTGTAACAGAGATAAAAAAAAAGTTTCAGTCAGCTTCAACGATCTTAAAAATGAACTATTAATGGATTATGCCAAATGGCTGATAGAGTGGCAGTCTATGTTAAATGGCTTACATAAATTTCACTTTATTTACTGTTATTGCTGCTGTTGTTGCCTTGTTGTTGTTGTTGTTGTTGTTGTTGTTGTTGTTGTTGTTGTTGTTGTTGCTGTTGTTGCTGTTGTTGTTGTTGTTGTTGTTGTTGATGATGATGATGATGATGATGATGATGATGATGATGATGATGATGATGATGGTGGTGGTGGTGGTGTTGTTGCTGCTACTGATATTATGTGTCCCACTTATAATATTAAAATAACGTGTTGACTGTTCCCCATTTTCGAGACATGGGACATTCAAAAGGAAAAGATAATTAAAGAACTACTGACTACTAGGAGCAAAATAGGAGTGGGTTTGTCTCTAAGCATAGCTTGGGGGGTAAAAATAAAACAAAACAAAACAAAACATTCACACACAAATACAAACACAAACACCTACGCTGGGGGAAAAAACCTGCCTCTACAAACACCAATCTACGACAGAGTCACTCGCATCAAGAAATAAAGTAATATTGTCACGACATGGTCAAGCAGAAGCAGTAAATAATAACATCTACCAATTTAGCGGGAGCAACCATGCACATGCTTCTGGTAAAATATAAGAAATTTAACAACTAAATAATTTTATAACAATGGCTTTTGTTTGTTGATCTTCTTTGCTTCTTTCTAAACACTCTGTATTGTTATCTGACACACAGACTATTTAAAACATTCCCAATGACCTGCTCAAATAAACGAGCAATCTATAACTGTGCGTGGTTAGTAAGAAATTATACTTTTATAAAGAGGTTAGTAAACGCAGAAGAAAGGCATTGGGGCGTTTTGTTTTTGGTCTTGTTTTGAAGTAGATTTTATCACAGAGCCGTAACCAGCCATTAAAACTGACCTGACATAGCTAAGGGGAATAGTAAGCTAGATTGCGTATTATCGCTACCTCAGAATTACAAAGTTCTGTCTGACATTTTTGGCCGTTTTGAGCTATTAAGTGTCGAGGAATCAGTTGATTAATACTTTATTTGCTCTATTAAAATCGTAAGATAAATCGGAGTAGTTATTATGATAAAGAAATGCATTTGAAAAAGCCTGACATGTTGTGAAACCCGAAAATTCTTTGCGTCAAAACTAGGTACTGAGCAGATAGAACTTTGAAACAAGTGATTCCATTGGTAATTTTATCTATATTAACACAGAAGGACAAGACACCAAAGCAGGGAGACAGAACAAACCTTTTTCTAAAGCTACGACCGTCCGGCCTACAGCCGTATTGTCCACTACTCGTCCTTCTACGACCCAAAAAAAAAAAAAAAAAGAAGAAATAACGAAAATCCTAGGGAAAAATCCAATTTGAAACATCAGGTGTCCTTTTCTATTTTAGCCTCAAGCATATTCAATTCCCTTTACTTCTTGTTGACAATCCCAATCGATTAAAAATTATCAGTATTCGCGAGAGACAGTTCCATCTCTTTACAGCTAGACATAATTTTGGTACGTCTGACAACGCCGATGTTCACTTCAACATTAAGATTTATAAGAACTATAGCTTGAACAAGAACTCCTGATTCTGAACTTTCGAACCTGTCCATAACAACTAACCAGTGTCGAGGGGGAAAATTGGTTATCTAGCACAGGTGGTTCTTTTGGACAATGTCATTATCATGTAGTAAAAAAATGGAAGGGGGAAGTGGATACTTGTCGTTAGTACAGTTGATTGTTTTGTACAGGTGGTCGTTAGAGCAGGTTCGATGGTACTTAATGTTCAATAACTATGGAATGTGCAGTCAGTCAACAAGGAAAGTATATGACTTGTACTGGGCCTCATAAAGCTTATGACGTTTAGGACATGTTTGGGGGGGGG
>NW_004797912.1:244634-246581 GCF_000002075.1 Aplysia californica | reverse complement strand
GGATAAGACAGAGAGAGAGAGAGAGAGAGAGAGAGAGAGAGAGAGAGAGAGAGAGAGAGAGAGAGAGAGAGAGAGAGAGAGTGGAAATTGGGTTAAAAGAATTAGAAAAAGGGGGGAAAAGTAGGGGGGGGGGACGCGTGTCATGAAAAAGATGAGATTCTAAATGAGCTAGTTTTGCTTGAGAGCAAAGTTTTCATGAAAAATCAAACATGGGTGTTTTTGCAACCTCAAATCATCAAGCAAATCATGAATATTATGACATGTTGGTATATAAATTGTATTTTGTGTGCGACTTCGGTTAAGAAAACACTGAAAAAAGAATGCATGTTCTGTCGACATAGGGATGAATGTGAACTATATCAACAATAGTAGATATTGGGTACATTTTAGTACAAGTGCAAGATGCCATAGTGAAGGTAAAACTGTACGATATGAAAACTTTCTATACAAGGGTTAGCAAAAACATGAAGTCAAAATCGAAGTTTGTGAGGGAAGAGAAATACGAGCCATCAAAAAGACTAATTTGATATAGTATTTCGTTGGATTTAAAAAAAGAATGTGATGCAGAATATAATATTTCAGATCAGTGCTTGCCAGCCTTGGTGATATCATCCACTAGTGGGCGATTTGATCATTTTGATGAGCTGTTTGGGGTGGGGGGTGGGTGTCCAAGTTGAGACAGAATGTTATCGAATACCCCTCTAGATTAGAAATGCAATAATGCAGGTGGGCGGAACGAAAAGGTTTTCTTCTTAAAGGTGGCAAAAATGGGTGCAGACTATAACATGGTTGAGAAGCACTGTTTCAGATCTATCTGCAAATTTCAGCTGAGCCAATGATCATACATAACAAGATGGTTCACCCATCTCTTTGAGCCAATTAAATAAGTGTCCTAAAAATTCGGTAGCGCCCTGTTCGCAAATGAAGGGACTTTGCAAACAGAGTTACCTTACTTGCGTAAAAAAAACAACCCCAAAGTGAAACTAAAAACTTTTAAAATAAATTAGAATTCAAATTTCGGAAGAACGCTTTTTTTTAATGGTTACGCTGACAGAAAACCTCTTCCGGTGGAAAAAGCGACTTTTCTCTTTGTTTAATTCGAATAGAATGAGAGGCGAGATGTCATATCAGCCAATCTGCGCACGCAAATGGGTGCTGTTCCTATTCTTTTTCGGGAACAACGAAAGAGAGCTTCAAAACAAAGACTGCAGCGCCATCTGAAGCAATGAGCGGACTTCCGTGGACACTTTTTTGGCTAGCTGAGTGGACCATCTTGTTAGGTACTATCTTTGGCTGAGCACCACAGAGCTATTACAGACTTCTTAGTGAAGACAAAGAAATGTTGAAAGCTAGTACAGAGGTGTTGGGATTCGGATAGGAAGCATTTTTTTACGTCGAAACAATAGCGAAAACTGGTAGTTCACTGTGTACATTTCCGTAACAGATGTTCATGTGTGCAAGAATAGAAACATAACTTTGAAAAGAAAAAACGTGCATTAAAAAATCAAAAGAAAATATTATGCAAAAGTCAGCCGAGATTATGAAGCCATTCTTAAAACAGTATATTATTATTATATTATGACAATAGAAAATAAATAGATACATGCAAATGGGATTTTAAAAAGGAAAACTGTTTGTTCAGCATGTGACTAAAAGTATCTTTTTTCTTCGCTTTTAAAAGGGTTTTCGGTCTTACGTATAAAAGAGTAATTTCGATATGAAAATGTAGGTACCGAACAGGCAAATTCTTTATTTCTTAGGGCCACGA
Source organism: Aplysia californica (assembly GCF_000002075.1). Taxonomy (NCBI): domain Eukaryota; kingdom Metazoa; phylum Mollusca; class Gastropoda; order Aplysiida; family Aplysiidae; genus Aplysia; species Aplysia californica. The sequence continues at coordinate 244,813 of NW_004797912.1, read as the reverse complement.
GACACATACAGTCTATAATGCAAGTATGCAGTTTTGGGTGCTAAAAATAAAAATGTTAATCTCTTCTTTGAAGATGCTGGAGGTAGAAATGGTTTTTAGAGAACCGTGTGCTGTCCATGTTGTTTTTCATACTATATATACCATTTTCTCTTGCTTGTTCTCTCTTACTCTCTCTCTCT
>NW_004797912.1:241777-243025 GCF_000002075.1 Aplysia californica | reverse complement strand
AGATAGATAGATAGATAGATAGATAGATAGATAGATAGATAGATAGATAGATAGACTATGACTACTCCACAGGTGTTTTTAATATTATTATTATGTACTTACAAGTTCTTCCTCTTCAACAGAAAAGTCGTCATCGTTCTGTAGAATAGAAAGAAATGTGAATTGTGCAAATCATCTACGAATATGTATAGGTTGTGTGCAAAACAGTATAATACGCTAGCCGCTCTTGTAAATTGTGGCCCAATATAAACAAGAAGAAGAAAAAGGATAAAAATACAGCATGAATACTTTACAGCCTACTTTCTAAGCTTGCACTTTCTCTTGATGATCTTTGTTTGTAGAAAACAAGAAGTAAGATTAACTTCACTACCCACGAATTGCAAAGTCCTATCTGACATTATGAACCGTTTTGGGTTACAAAGACCAGGAGGTCAGAAACAACATGTTCTATCTGCTCTATGAAAATTGTATTCGGAGTCATTATCTAGACATTCAAGGAATTGCATTAGAAAAAGTTTGGCATGATGTGAAACTCAAAATTTTTTATGTCAAATTTCTCAAAACTTGGTACTGAGCAGATAGAACTTTGTAATTACAGAGTAGCGACTTGTGTGGGCCGAGTTTTTAAAAAATGTAGTTGTCATGGGAAACATATAAACACCCCCCTCCCCCATCCCCAACCCCTTTTTCAGTTCTAAGAGCACAATTCATTCAGTACATTTTGGAAACAGTTTGTTCAACTCTGCCAGTCAGGACCAACCTTTGTTGTCAGTGATACAACGTCCCAGCAGAAAGACAGATAAACCTACCCGATAAATTAATTTTCCCCACACAAGAATGGAACTCACGTCTTCCTTGTGTGACAGCGAAGTGCCCAAAAAACCACACCTCAGAAGCCGGTTTAATCAACCGTTTCCGCATTTCTAGTTTAATCTATATAATGGGTATAAAACGCAAGGTGAGAACCGTTGTTCCTATTTCTAGATGTTCAGTTTACTTGTAGCATTTGATTTTTACTAGAGTAACATAACCGCTTGGTTTAGATGATTTGTCAATCTGGGTAATCTAAGTATGTACAGCAATGGGGTGTGCACATGGTGTGTGCAAGATCGGAACACTCATTGAGGCTGTTTTAGATAGATAAAAGTCCAATCCTTTTGCAAATAGATAGGTAAGAATGTAGCCCAATGATGACGATGATGATGATGATGATGATGATGATGATGATGATGATGATGATGATGATGA
>NW_004797912.1:238624-240854 GCF_000002075.1 Aplysia californica | reverse complement strand
CTCCCCTCTTTTTCCCCTTCCTTTGTCTTCATATCGAATAAAATGGCACGCTCAACAGTGAACAGGAATTACGTCAGAATGCAAAGTCTAGGCATTAAAAACGTTTACAATCATTCCGTTGTACGTACACTTGTATACTGACCAACACATTACTTCATCTGTGGAGTAGGTCCTTCGCCAGCGTACACAGAAAGCCTGAGTTTGATACTCGTGTGGGGAGAACGTTTATCAATATCGCCGTATATCTACTATCCCTTTCTTCATTCCTCTCAGTCAGGTTTGGCCAGACAGGCAGGGTCGAAACTCGCCTTCTAAATTATCTGAATTGTGTCGATAGTAGTGTAGAACAATTATACTTAAAATGTTCTTGACTAATACATAATTATACTGACCAGCACATAGGCCTGGATGCAGGCTGCTAGGGTCAGCAGCACAAGAGCTCCGATGATGAACCTCGACATTTTGGATTGTTGAAATCTGTGGAGATATGGATGGGGGCAGATGGTTAGGAAATAAGGATATGGAGGAGCAAATAGTCAATTCAGAAGTATCTGGAAAGAGTATACGGTCAATATAAATATCTGGAAAGGGTAAATGGTCCACAAAGAAGTATCTAGAGAGGGCGAATGGTCAATCTAAAAGTATCTAGATGGGGCAAATGGTTAATACAGAATTATCTTGAGAGGGTAAATCGTCAATACAGAAGTATCTAAAGAAGGTAAATGGTCAACTGTGCAGTATTTGGAAAGGGAAAAGAATACATAACGAAAAGTTTCTGAACAGGGCAAACGGTCAATAAAGAAGTACAGTGTATCTGAAGGAAGTAAGTGGTCAGTTGAAGAATTATCTAGAGAAATGGTAAAATGATATCGGTTTAACGCCCCCATCAACACTGTTAGGTTATTTAAAAGGCAGGACCTTCGAGTTTAACGTCCATCTCCGAAAAGACCGCGCCCAGTGTGAAATTCGTGTAAAGTGCCTTTCCCAAGGACACAATGTCGGAGCGAGCTGAGGCTCGAAAACCCGAACCCACAATCTCACGATTACGAGTCCGGTTGTTTGGCCACTAGACTTTAGGCTACCGAGGCCACTAAGTATCTAGAGACGACATAATTTATGTTTAATAAAAAATGCACAATGTATCTCGAGAAGTCAAGTATGCATTTTGAACCCCCGGCGTTCTATTCTTCACTTTTTAAAATACTTCTAGTGCGAAGATCTCTTTGAAACTTTTAGTATTTCTCAAAAAATCATTTTGACAGACTGCTAAGCAAAGCGCATGGATCGGATTAACGTGTAAATTTCCTCTTTGGAAAGTGGTTGTACAGAGTTTCCCACGTCGTATGGATACGATAGTAAAACACGACGTACGAAAGTTCCGGTGGAAGCTCCTTTGATAGTTAGAACGATAGACCAGCATGATGTGGTTCACGAAAAAACTTTTGAGAACACCATGGATAGTTCGGGGTTGAAATCCGATAGGGGAGTGCATTTTTCTCCTGTCCTTTCAGAAATGGTATTCCTCTGTTTGAGTAGACGGTAGCACGTACGTCGACACAATAACAGTCATTTGATGCTGAGTTACAGCGAGACAGATAGGTAGAAAGAACAAAGGGAATTAATCGAAGCAGGACCTACCAGTCGCGCACTTCAACCACCCACTTTTTCTCTCCTTCCCGGCGTCGTAACGTAAAAGGAACTAACCACTTCGTCTACGATATGATTTTAAGTGTATTGAGTACATTGTAAAACCATACAATCGGCAAAATGTCGATGTTTAGAATAAATAACTCCGTGGATTGTGAGCTAATCTCTCCGTCTACAATATGAATTAAAACGTATTGAGAGTTACATAAAATTATATTATGATCGGCAAAAATCTAGATGTTTACAACTAATATTTCAGTGTAATACGAGCTAATCACTCCATCTACGATATGACTTAAAACGTAATGAGTACATCGTAAAATTTTTGTTAAAGTAAAAAGTAGATGTTAAGTACAAATAGTTCGGTATAATACAAGCTAAACACTGCATCTACCATATGACTTAAAACGTATTGAATACATTGTAAAATAACTTAGTTGCCCCTTCCCCCCCCCAAAAAAAAGTAGATGTTTAGAACAAATAGCCCGGTGTAATAAATACGGATTTCTCCATAACAGGTCTGATATCAATAGTTACAGCGAAGTGCCCAAAAAACCACACCTCAGAAGCCGGTTTAATCAAC
>NW_004797912.1:236130-237677 GCF_000002075.1 Aplysia californica | reverse complement strand
GGGGGGCGCACTTAACGGGTGAAAGATATCTGTGAAGCATTATACTTTTGCACGCAGAGAACTTTGAATTACGAGAAAAAATAAGATTTTTGTGTGGAAACTTGGCCATATTTCAAAATCACAGTTATGCGTGACTGCTTCTCGTGTGTGGCCCAAATTTGAAATAGGCTTTATTAAATTGATTTGTAGATGTAGAGAGTAACACGATAAGAAACCGTCTCTTACAATAGTTCATTTCTTGAATTTAATTCCGAAGGTTCGGAGTGGAAAAACTATAAAGTGTAATAAAATTTGAAGGAATCTGTGATGTGCATAAATATTCTGATAGTCTCATCCTTCCTTATACCCCCTCTTTCTTTTGTTCTGTATGTTACTCTCTAGCGTCACCTTTAATCTGCGGCATTTATATGACCGAATTGTGTTGCAAGTACCGTAAAACTCTTACCACAGCTAAAAGTCTCGTGATTCACTGTGAGGCTGCTGCACCTGACTACCTCGAGTTTAGAGAAGCGCACAAATTTTCTCTGATTTCTTACATTGTCGCCCTCTTAAAATATCTTTTAACCCTTGTATCCACGTGTCTGTCGCTCTATTTATCAATCTACCTCTGGTTCACGCTCTAGTTATGATCTCTCCCAGTTTTTCTACAGTTTCGAAAAAATCATTCCAAACAATTTGCCATGCTCTTGTTCGCAGTATTTTGCTTTGTTATTTAGTTTTTGTTTTTGTTTTTGAAGCATAGCAACCACATTGACATTTTTTAAAGTGTAACTCACAAATATTCGGCACCAAATCAGGACACGGGACAAAAAAAAAAATTCAAAAAAAAAAAAAAATGATATCAGCAGTATTGTTTAAACAGAAAACTGACCTGCGATGTCCGTTGACTCAATGAGATCCCGGCGTCGGGGGTGGCTGTGTGAGCTGTGAGTGAGTGTGAGTCCTGTGCGTGTGCGCCCGGAAACTGTGAGGTTTGCCGAATGTGTCCCTGGTCTGTTCACTGGACGTATAAATAGCGGGCTAGATCATGTGACACGTTCGACGTCACACGAGTCACGTGAGTGCCTCTGTGGCCTGGTGCTGTGTCTGCGTGGCGATGTTTTGGGTAAGTTTTGTTTTTTCTTGCTGAATTTCATTGATCTAACTTGTTTTTTTTACTAAAAGACAGACACCCGAAACCCGTGACTCATGATAATCAAAGAAACATTATAATATTTAAATTGTAAAAGTGATTGTGGCAATTCAGGGCATTGGTAGAAATGCACTCAGCTTAGCAAAATTATTCTCCTGTGTAATTATTAATCTAAGTATATATGTACATCAATCTTTTGTGGTTTATGTTCCACTCCAAATGTGCTATGCTAATAGTTATACTTCTTACAGGATTCAGCAGCTGGTTCGACCGACCGAGACATTTTTTTTCTGTGCAGGGGCTTTGGAATGTGTGTGTGTGTGTGTGTGTGTGTGTGTGTGTGTGTGTGTGTGTGTGTGTGTGTGTGTGTGTGTGTGTGTTTGTTATTGTTGTTGTTGTTTTTTTTTGACAGATA
>NW_004797912.1:215298-233876 GCF_000002075.1 Aplysia californica | reverse complement strand
AATGGCCTGAAGACACTACAATCAGTGGCACTGCCCCGGGGGCTAGTGAAGCGTTTGTGACATCCTTTCCCCCTTTGCACGTTATTTGACTCAAATTGAGGCAAATGTTACATTAGAAATAATAATGTTTTACATGCATGTTTGGACATTTTCAGCTATTAAGACCACAAGGCCAGAAAATGAATTTAATGTTATATCTGCTCTATTAAAATCGTAAGATAATTCAGAGTGGTTATCGAGATATTCATAGAATTACGTTCGAAAAATCTTGACATAATTTTGCGAAACTCCAAACTTCTCAAAAGTAGGTACTGAGCTTAAAGAACTTTGTAATTCTAGGGTAGAGAAATGGTGCACTACATAGAGAACCTGGAAATACGCCGGAGTGCATGGTTTAGGGTATTACTATACGATATGTCTATGGTGCGGGCCATGTTATACCTTTCTAGATCGTATGTATGCGTCATGTGAGAACTGATGGTGTAAAACGTATTATTAGCAGAGTTTGTATTATGATATTGTGGGCCGTATATCACACACAAGGGAACATGGTAATTTCTTTGAGGTGGTTTTCTTTTTTTTTTTTTTTAAAGGGAGTGTTGTTGTCTAAAAGTTAGATCTTTTCTTTTTGCTCTAAATCCAAAAATAGTAAAAAGAATATAAACGTTTCTCTTTGGAACACAATGCCTACCACTTTTAATGAACGTATACTTTAATGTGAAAATATGCGGATTTTGCTGAACCAGCAAAAAAATCTAGTAAAGTTTTTACACCTTTTCCCGATTCAATGTCAGTCGACCCTGTGTGACCTTCAAACCCTCTAATGCTCAAAATGTCCATTGCCATGCTCACTGAAATTGTTTTCACAGTGATAGTTTGGGTATGTACTTTAGGACACTCTTGCAACAATTTGGTCGTTTAAGCGCCGTATGGTGGGGAGGAAGTCCGAAGTTGTTCTTAACTCATTAAAGACCTGCTTTCTAGCCATTCGAAAACGCCTGAAGTTCATTATTCCGTCAGATTTTTCAATTCTGTTTTCTTTATCAAAAACTTAAAGAGACAAGCAACAGCATTGTATGATAATATGTCATATGAAATTTGCAAAATTTGTGGTTTTAAGTTGTATATTATGACTGTTATTCATAATTTTTTTTTCTCTTTATCTGAAACTCGAAAAAGCAGGAAACAAAGTGCATGCTATGAGATATGATAATTCGTGTTTTAAATTGTGTATGTACAACGGTTGCATGTGCTGCAATCATGTCTTTGGTGAGCCGATGATCTAAAAAAAAAATGTACCCAGTACATCCTTAAAGAGTTAAAGATCTCAAGAGGGTTTCGATGTGTTAAGGCGCCAGACCGATCCACAAACAAACATATGCGTAAACGACATTATGTATAATACATACATACATACTTAGATACATACATACATACATACATACATACATACATACATACATACATACATACATACACACATACATACACACATACATATAAACAAAAAAATATGTATTAAAAAGATCAAAACAAAAATCATTTGCAAGTCATTGTCACTGCATAATAGGTTTATTGAAAACGCGCTGTTTTTTATTTTTGTTTCGTTGTTGTGTTTCTTGTTTTTTGGTTTGTTTTGTTTTTTGGGTGGGCTGTAAAAAAAAAAACGAACAAGCATAACTCTTTCATTTATACCGACTTTTCGATTCTATTTTCTGATTCTAAAAGTAAAATAAGATATGAAGTGACATATATGCTACGAAATATGCAAACTCCTGTTGCTTGATTCTGCATGAAGGTTCAAAATGCACGGCAACATTATCTTTGATCTGGTGCTGGTCGTACAAAGTGTCCATCATCCATTAGGTTGTTACGTTCTGTTCAACATTTCTTCGAATTTAACATCCATCTGCGATAGGATGGAGACAAACGGGTGGAAAAACTTAAACACTTCTCATAACAACCTAAGTTCAGAACGCCCCGTTACGTATTCGAATCAGAACCATTCATTTATTCCGTAGCCCAGAAAGATATCAATGGCGCAAACGGTGTGCCTTCAGCTAGGTATGGCTCTTTTCGTTTATGCAGAAGGTCAATTTAGCTTAAGTCTCAAGGTTGCCTTCATGCATCTTATTTCATGGCTACTTCTTCCGATGTTTGAAGCGCAGATTCTGTTGCAGTGCTTGCATGTCAGCGACATAGATCGAAGCTGTGTATTTCCGCTGTTTTCCTTTCGTCGTCGGTGCTTCTCCGCCTGGTTGTTTTTAAGGCTGCTCTCTTGCATTATAGTTCTTTCCTCTATCATTTCCCCCCGTTTTCCTGTCCTCGGCTATTTCTTCCCAGATGCTAACATCTACTCCAAGCTTAAATAAGCTGTTTTGCAGGTGTCTTTGTACCTCAGTTTTGCTCTTCCTCTTGGTCTCTTTCCCTAGGCAAGTTCTCCACAGAGAAGTTGCTTCGGAATCCGGTTGTCATCCATTCTCTTGACGTGGCCCGGCCATCTCAATCTTTTTAAAAACAGGATAGTTGTCATGCTCTGGAGGTTTGCCCGTGCAAACACTTCTACATTTGTAACCTTGTCACGTCACGAAATGCCGAAGATCTTGCGGCAGCATCTGAGATGGAAAATGTCGAGGCTCTTTTCTTGTCTGCTATACAAGGTCCATGTTTCAGATCTATAAACGGGTATTCTGAGGACACATGCTTCGTAAATCTTGATCTTTGTTTTGAAGGTTTATCTTTTGTTTTCCCATGCTCGTTTTGTCAGCCTTCCAAAAGTTGTTGCTGCTTTCCCTATCCTGATGTTGATCTCAAAATCAAGTGGTGTAGTGGAGCTGATGGTAGACCCCAGGTAACAGAACTTGTCCACTGTCTCAAGTTCCTTGTCGTTCAGCCATATATGGCTGTGCTCTGCATCTTCTTGGGTAAGGATGACTGTTTTCTTAACACTGATGACCAAGCTAAAGACCTTGCATGCTGTTGATAGGCGGTCCATCATTGTTTGTAGGGTTGATTCACTGTGAGCAACAAGAGCAACATCATCTGTGAAGAGAAGGTTTTGTATTGTTGTTTTGTTGATCTTGGTCTTGGTCTTGAGTCGAGCAAGATTGAAGAGCGACCCATCAGTTCTCCAATGGAGGAAGACATCCCCTGGTGACTCTTTGAATGCCTGTTGCAGTAAGACATCAAAATAAGTGCTAAAAAGGGTTGGTGCTAAGACACAACCTCGCTTTAATCCGCTATTGATGTTGAAGCTGTTTGATGTTGAACAGTCAAACTGAATGGTGACCTTCATATATTCGTGGAATGAGATGGTGAGCTGTAGCAGTATTGGAGGACGGCAATTTTTCCAAGCACCAAATAGAGTCCTGATCTACTGACTGTATCAAAAGCCTTTGTCAGATCGACGAAAGCAGTATGTAATGGCAATTGTTGCTCCCTGCATTTTTCTTGTAGCTGACGAACAGAAAAGATCATGTCCATTGTTGAGCGGTTTGATCTGAAACCACATTGGCTCTCCGGTAGGACTCTTTCTGCTTGTTTCTGAAGTCGTTTCAGGATGATCCTAGCGAAAGCTTTTCCTGTGATGTTTAGCAGTGAGATACCTCTGTAGTTGTTGCAATCTCCTTTGTCCCCTTTGTTTTTGTAGAATGTGGTGATTTTGGCATCTCTCATGTCATGTGGAATATCGTTAGTAGCTTGTAGAGATATAGAAGGACAGTCTCTTTGTTCTCTTTCAGCACTTCAGCTGGTATGTTATCATTTCCTGCTGTTTTGCCACAAGAGAGTTCATCGATTACAGAAGAGAGTTCTTCTGTTGGCATTGTATCAAGTCTGACATTTCTGAAAACTGAGGAATGGCCTCATGTAGCTGCCTATCAACATTTCGCTCCTCTGAGTATAAGTCTGAATAATGTTCCACCCATCTTTCCACTTATTCCTTCTTGTCTGTCAGCTGTTCACCTGACACAGACTTTAGAGGTGCCACTTTGTTTGCAGTTGGCCCAATAGCAACTCTAATGTTTTCATACATTTCCTGATATTGCCTATATCGCTTGCCTGTTGGATTTCTGAGCATAATTTGTCCTAGTACTGATTGGCGCACTTTCTGGTTTCTCTTTGAAGGTTGGATTTAGCAGCACGTATTTGTTGCTTTGTACTTTATGTTGGATTTGTGTTGTGTTCTATCAGGATTTTACGCTTTTGCTCGAGTAGTGGTGCGAGTGTTGATGTACTGGCTTAAACTCAGTCCTCCTTGCAAGGTCTTTCTATTCCAAAAGTAATCGACGCCAAATTATAAATTGTTGATCTCATGCTATTCCACGTGTTGTCTGGGGATGAGCTATCTAGATTTTGGAGCTCTTCTTAAACATGTTCTTGAAATTTTGCCTTTAACGCTGGGTCTTTCTTATTTCTTATGTTTCTTTTGATTTTCAGCTCTTTGTGTTTTCTTTGTGACTATCTTTGCCTTAGTTATAATTAAAAGGTGGTCTGTGTTGCAGTCTGCACTGTAGAAGGATCTTGTTTGCTTTACCATGTTGGCATTTTTCTTTCTGACGATGATGAAGTCGATTTGGTGCCAATGGCATGATCTTCGATGGCACCAAGAAACCGTGTGTCTGTCCTTGCCACTGTAGAAGGTGTTAGTGATGCAAAGGTTGTTATTTGTGCAGAATTAAAAGAGTCTCTGACCATTCTCGTTGATTTTTTTCCAGCCTAAAAGGTCCAAGGCAGGTGGGCCATACTTTGTTTTCAGTACCTACTCTTGCATTGAAGTCGCTCATGAGAAACAGTTGGTCTGCTTTTGGGACTTTGTTGATTGCATCCTGAAGTTCCTCGTAAAACTGGTCTTTCTTCTCATTTTCTGTTTTTAAGGTTGGAGCATAGGCGCTGATGAAGTGAGCCTTTCCAGTTTTGGTTTCCATTTCCACGACAGTTATACGTTCGGATATACCTTGTGGGGTGCTGATCCTGTTCAGCAATCTGTTGTGTACTGCAAAGCCCACACCATGGATTCTCCTCTCATCTTCCCCAAGACCCTTCCAGAAGAATGTGTAGTTTCTTTCTCTGATGGTACCAGAGTCAGCACGTCTTCTATCTTGCAGGGCAGTGATGTCTACATTGAGTCGTGTGAGCTCCCTGTCTATGATTTTGCTGTCTTTCTGATATCCTCTGTTTTCTCCAGGTTGGTAGTGTCTAATCTGGTTGTCATTTTTCTAACGTTCCAGGTTACCCCGTTTCCATGGAGTTAGTTTTACTTTTTTTGGGCTGGTGTCTGGTTTAATGTCTGCCTTTCGGTTTTTGTCCTGGCTCCATACACCAAGCAAACAGAGGTGGCGGATCAGCACCTTACTGACTGGGAGCTGCCCAGTTTGAGACGGGCGGTAGCTGATCAGTGCGACTGAATGGTCACTCCCATTATCAAAGGTGACACGTGGCGACATCCTGTTTCGCCAAATAAGGATGCCTTATAACCCGTAAACTGCCACCTCCCGTGTTTTTTCCCTGCTCATCGCAACAAGGATGAAGTGACCTCTCCATAAATATAAATATATAAATGCTGTTGTAGCTATGGTTGAGCTGTGGGTCTGATCCACTGTATTTGCTCTTTTGCAGCGTCCTCACACAAATCTTGAAATCTTGACTAAGCTAAATGCCTGGGCCTGACTGTATGGAGAACGTGCCTTGCCCAATTTGCGCGAACCCCCTCTAGACTTTGCTGATTTAGTCCAAAAGAGCGACGAGGTCAATACATTTGAACCAGTAGAGTTGCAGGGGCTGCCAGAAGATAGTTCGGATCGTTCGTCCCTGTCGACTGCCTTAGGGGCCCTCCCTCCGGATTTGTTTAGGGTTTACTCCCTTAGCCTTTCACACTCCTGTATGCACCTACAAGGCAGTAGGAACAGCTGCAGGTAATACCATTACCTGTCATTATGGTAGCAGCACTAAGGCTGACCTGCGTTCAGCTACAAGTAACTATAAAGAGGAAAGAACGATCTCATGCGTATCTGCCAGACATCAAAAGAATTTTTCTGAAATAGGTTCCTCCTAGACACGCCTTTTTCCTTATCCTATTCATAAGCGCATTATTTTGGCTTTTCTTTTCAGACTGGGCGATACGGACTGTAATAACAGTAACAGCTGCTGGCGTTAAATTGAAAACGAAATCATTACGTTAAAAATTTCTTACCACAAATCGTTGGATAAGCGATGTTGTTAGGGCAATAATCGTAACTTGTTCTTAAAGTGTACTTTTTTTCAAAATTCGTGCTCTAAGTTTACAGCACGCGATGGTTTCAACAACAAAAAAATGGAAAGGGGGGGGGGATCTTCTTGTTGTATCAGGCGTATCATATTTAATATAATGAACTGCCTACATGCGGTTCGTCGCCTCTCAGGTGCACAACTAAAAAACTGAGTCCAATTCTTGTGAGGTGAGGTTTTTGTATTTCTTTTTAGAAGGAGTATCTCCGTTTGTCTTTCTTCAGGGTCGGAGTTTCCCTCTCTGCTTGGATTGTCCTCACGGGCACGGATACAGCAGTCCGGCTCCTAAATTATCAGAATTGTGTCGATATGGGCTGATGTCATGTGATGTCATATTTCGCGTCTGAGACCGTACACAGTGTTTGACGTCATAACTGGCTTTTGGTGACATACATTTTGTCGAGGCCCACATTAAACGTCTAAGGTCATTCTTAATGTCTTACCTCTCACGTGGATTTTATGACCAACTTAATATCTGACGTCTCCCGTGGTTATGTTGTTGTTGTCGTTCAGTAAATTGAGTGGTTAATGTCTCACTGTCATACTTATTATCTGAGCCTATGCTTAATGTCTATGTTCACACTTGATGTCTGTTTCTTACTTGGTGTTTGATGCCATGTTTTTTTTGTCTGACGTCATACCTAAGTTCTAAGCCAAGCCCACATTAATTGTCTAAGAACACGCTTTTTTGTCCCTTGTCCCCTGATAGCGTCAGCTACCAGCTTGCCTCACTCCTCAAACATCCTAATATCTCCGTTGAGACCAAAGCCAAGCTTATTCACTCTATCTCCATCCCCAACTTGACCTACCAATGCCAGACATGGACCTTGACCAAAAGTCTGGAACGTGAGATAACCACCTGCGAGATGAGATGTCTAGAGAGAGACGTCGACAAAACCAAACAAGATAGGATCAGAAAGAACAGGATCAGAGAAATGATGGGAACAACGCCTGCCCTCCATTGCATTCAGAGGCAAACAATCTGGTGGTTTTAACAACTGACACGTATGTCACTTCACCAGCTTGCCAATAAAGTGTACTACAAAAAAATCAGGGTACAAGGCAAGAGGAAGGCCAAGGAAAACCTGGATCGAGTGTGTGAAGGATACCCTGAAAACACGCAACCTTTCACCCAGCCAGGCCATTCAACTTGCTAGAAACAAAAAGCTATATCTCCCCTCGACCCCCTAGAAGTACAAGAGGACTAATAAAGTAAGTAAAGTAAACCCATTTCTAAGAGATGACGCTTTCAGATTAGTAGTAAAAAAAATGCGTATGATAGTGTCCAATAGTGTTTTACGTACATAATTATTGTAACCTGTAACTGTAACAGATATAAAATCAAGGAACATTGATGTATGTCAGAAATTCGAGGGAGAGAGAGAGAGAGAGAGCTGTGACGATTTTATATAATACAAGCTGGGTCCCATTTCGATGAAAGGAATGATAGGTGCATTAACATCAACTGAAAGTCATTGGCCTACTATATTTACACTGTACTGGAATGGAGTAATAAATCTGGAGAGAAACGTGACACATGTGTTTCCAAGTTGCCAAATATATATATAATAAACAAAGGACTCAAGAAAAAGCCATCATGGGCATCAAACGAAATGATCACAGTCGGAATTTATCACCAAGTAAAAAAAAGTCGTACACTTAAAATAGTGCTCACTATTGCGCGACAATGCGCGATAGTATCGAACGGAAGTATGACTTGAAGTAAAAAAAACCTGGCGGATGTTCTAAAATTAAAGAGACAGAAGCGTCGGCCCACAAAGCGATCAGCGAAATAAAGAAATTTAGCTTTTTGCAGCCAAACTGTCTCAAAACTGAAAAAAAAACGAAGGGCGTCATGATCTGTAGAATATTTCAAAGAATCTTTTGGCGAAAACCGCATGTCGATCGAAAGCCTTTTGAATAGTAGAATTCGGCCACCACAAATAGATAATAAATAATAGATGATGGTGGCGGTATAAGGACATGCTTAAAATCTAAAACCTCACTTGATGTCTATGTCTCACAGTGCGTTTGGTGTCATATTTTGTGTCTAATGTCCTATTTGGTGTCTGAGTCCATAATATGTGTCGTTTGAGATGTGGAGTGTGGAAGAGGGGAGGGGAAGGGGCATTGGGAGTTGTCCATCTTGAAACAAAAACCTACAAGCATAAACTAACATAGCCAAGCGATAAATCCCAGCGGTAATAGACAATAGGGATTGAAGGTGAATTTAAGGGTCAGCCATAAAGCTCTTAAAAATTGTTGACTTTGCTGAAAATGGTAAAGGTATTAATAGCCCCTCCCTCCCCCTTCCCCCCCCCCCCTCCCCCCCAATCCCGAAAAAAAATATTTGTAGACAGATGCAGCCTAAAAAAGCAGCTAGACGTGCTCCATTCACACCTGACCTATCATTCAATATCTGGTGCACACACACACACACACTAAAACCCAATCAGTAAAATCGGGTATAAATATGGGCAGATAATGAGTTAACTTGATGAAGGTTGAATAGCGATAGAAATATAATTGTTTTTAACAACTATACTGTTGAATCAGCAGGGAATTGAACAGGCGTTAAGAAGCAGAGGAGATCAAGATTATTATTTTATTGCTCTATACGTTTCAGATTACAGTCAAACTAATTCGCCTGAGTCGTTGATTCGTGAGAACAAAGAGTTCAACACTTATCACCGTGCATAATTAAACACTTTAAGTACTGCTTAGACGGCTTTCACAAATGGAATACTTCACGCAGAAAATTATGTTCTCGAAATGCGACACAGTCTTGTATTTTTTAATTGTTTTTGCCTTTGTCTTTTTTAAGGGGGGGGGGGGGTTGGTTTGTGTTGTTGTTTGGTTTGGGTATTTTTTTTTATTTGTACTTTTCATTTTTGCTTTGTTGTTTTTATTTTGGGTAGGGGTATTTTTTTTTACTTACTTTATTTTACTTTTCCGATCCAACGGCCATCTGGATTCTGGCCCTTTGGCCTGTCGATGTGGTAAAGAATTTACATGTTTTTACCAGCTGTGTTTTGTTGCTGTATAAAGTTTTTTTCGATATCTGGAGAGCAGATAGGTAGGTGCTACGCAGGTCGCTAAGTCAAAGGCAAGTAAAGAGATGGCGTGATACTGTTTGACACTGGCAGTCACACAACGGACAGTCAGATGGGATATCCTTGGGGGTCCAATTTAGGTAGGAATTCAGAGGGATGTGCTGTGTTCGCAAGCGAAAGATAGTGACTTGTTCTCTTCTACTCTGGGAATTTAGAACATGTACATCTTTTGAGTTTGGAGCAGTCATGGGCGCAAAAACAACTCTTCTTGTTTTGCCCAATGCCCATCCATTCAGCCACTGTTCCCTGGTGTTGCATTTGATTATGTTCTTGACTGTCTGTAGTAATACCGGGTTTTGAGGTTTTGTTTATGATGTTCCATTCTTGGCAAGGGTGTCTGCTCTGCCGTTTTTTAGGATGTTGCTGTGGCCAGGTGTCCACTATAAAGTCAGGACGACGCTATAAGTCTGCATGAAGGTGTTAATATTTTAGCCACAGATAGGCTAACTGGGCTTTCGAAATTCATGTTTACTTGGCGAGTACTGATTTTCCATGTGTGAAGATAACAATATCCTTGATTTTGTCTGGATATCTTCTTCTTCTTTTTCTTCTATCCCGTGGTTGGGGCAACCGTGGGGGCACCACTGCATCTGAAAACCAGCTCTCGCCATCTATTTTTGTCCTCTGCTTTCCTCATATTGTCACCCATCGTCTTTCCTGTCCACTCTGTAATGTTGTCCTTCCATCTCCTTCTCTGCCTTCCTCTCTTTCTCTTTCCTTGTACGGTTTCTTGCAGGATTGTTTTGGCAAGTCCTGTGGATCTTGTGACATGCCCATACCATTTTAGTTTTCGTCTCTTCACTGAGGTCAGTAGATCTTCATATTGCCCCACTGCGTTGGTGATTCTCTTTCGTACTTCAGCATTTGAAACGTGGTCTTTGTACGAGACATCAAGGAGTCTGCGGTAACATCTCATCTCTGTGGTCTGAATCTTTTTCTCTAATTCTGCTGTTAGTGTCCACGACTCGCAGGCGTATAAAATATTGAGATGACCAGTGAGTGCATTAGTCTAATTTGTGAGTTGTGCACGATGTTTCTGTCCCTCCAAATAGGCTTCAGTTTTGACAGCGCAGCTGATGTTTGCGCGATTCTGGAGAGAATTTCTGGTCTTGAGCCTTCATCTGAGACGATTGATCTGAAGTATTTGAAGCTGTTGACGGTTTCAAGTTTCTCGCCCCTGACTTTGATGTCCGCGTTGATGCCATTGGTGTTATTGGTCATTAGTTGGTTTTCTCAGCAGTGATCTCCATGCCGTAGGCGGCTGAGGTTGTGTCCAGCCGATCCACTAGTGTGGCGAGCTCCTGTTCTTCTCCTGCTGCTAGTCCATCGATGTCATCGGCAAAACGCAAGTTAGTGATTGTCCTGCCTCCAATACTGATTATTCCATTGTGGACTTAAGGAGTGTCAGTCATGATTCGTTCTAGGAAGATGTTGAAGCGAGTGGGAGAGAGCAAACAGCCTTGCCTCACCCCGACTGTTGTCCTGAACCAATCCCCCATGCTGCCGTTAAAGTAGACTGCGCTGGAGGCCTCGTCATATAGTTGTTGTATGACGTTGATCAGGTTGGTGTTGATGTTATATTTCCTCATGGTTGCCCATAAGGCTGCATACCAGACCATGTCGAAGGCCTTTTTAAAATCCACAAAGATATGGTATAGGTTTTGTTGGTGTTGGAGGTACCTCTCGCACAGTATTCTGAGATTGAAGATCTGTTCTGTTGTTCTGCGCCCTGCTCTAAAGCCTGCCTGCTCTTCGGCAATGATCTTCTCTGCCTGTGGTTTCAATCTGTTCAGCATTATCTTCAACATAACCTTACTGGGGTGGCTTATTAGACTGATGGTGCGGTAATTCTGACATAGTTGCAGGTAACCTTTCTTGGGGAGTGTAATCACTAGCGATTGTGTCCATGGTGTTGGCCACTTTCCTGTCTGCCAGATCTTGTTGCAGATGACAGTCAGAGCGCTTATCATGTCCTTTCCCCCTGCCTATATTAATTCTCCTGGGATGTTGTCCACTCCTGCTGATTTCCCCTTCTTCTTTATTTCTGGATATACAGGAAGATTAAAAAAGAATACACCAAAATCATCACGCTATATTTCAAAGACTAAAAACAACAGAAAAATCTAACTTGGACATAAATGTTGTTCATACCTTCAAGTTTTTATTTCAAGTTTTACAAAGTGCTCAATATGGCCACCACCGGCAATACGGACAGCATCAAGCCGACATGAGAACTCCTCCCAAACACACTTCAGAATGTCTCAGGCCACCAAGCAGCTGCTGTTCGATCTTTCATGCCATCAATATTTGCTGGAAGTGGTGGAACAGAAACGTTGTCTTTCTTTCTTTTTTTTTTTGGTTAGTGTTTTACGCGTTCGCAACTTCATAAGGTCAAATGAGCGCACGGGGCACATTAAACATTATCAGTTGGTAGAAGATTTTGATATTTTGCCCAGGTGACGGCTGAAGCATACTCTTATCGATTTTAGACCACCAATGGATGTTTAACGTGCGCAACTTGCACACGGGATCTCCGAGGGCTTTTGCCCTTGTCCGAGAAGGCTAGGTGTAGATTTTTCCTACCAGAAGATCAGTGGTGTGGCTGAAAGACAGCAGTAAGAAGGATCCAAGGAGTAGCAGTAGAAAGGCTGCAGAAAGAGTCAGGAGCCCAGAGGAGGGGGACAAAGGAGGTGTAGGGGTGGGGGCAGAAAGTGGAGATGAAAGCAGACGACACAACATCGCTGGAGAGCAGGAAAGAAGGTGAAAGGAAACAATTTTAGAGAATAAAATTTTTCAGTCGCTACATGGATTCGAACCCGTGACCTTTGAATGAGAGGCGAACACCTTAATCTCTAGGCCATGAGGGCCCCCAAACTATGTATTTAACATACCCCCACAATAAAAAAAAGAGTCGCACACAGTGAGGTTCAGGGATCTGGCAGGCCAATTGCAGATATGTCTTTAGCACCTCTCCTACCAATCCTCAGCAGAGCATGTTTTCATCCAGATAAGCTCGAGCCCCGAGATACCAATAGGGCGGTGCTCCACCTTGTTGAAAAATGAAGTCATTCGAATCTGCGTGCAGTAAAGTGAATAGACACTTCGTGGGGGGGGGGGGGGTATGTTAAAGACAAAGTGAATGTTCCACTACTTCCAACGAATATCATAGACATGAAAGATCGAATAACAGCTACAATCAACACGATGGACAGACATCCTGAGGCGCAACTGGGAGGAATTCCATTTTTTCGGGTTGATGTTTTCCGTACTGCTGGTGGCGACCACATTGAGCACTTGTAAAACTTGACTGAAATAAAAACTTGAGGGTATGTATAACACATGTGTCCAAGCTGTAGTTTTCTATTTCTTTTCGTTTTTGAAATACCGTGTGATGATTTTGGTGTATTGTTTTTGAATCACCCTGTATGATGAAAACGTTGGTCAGGTGGAGGATTGCTGCTTTAATGGCGATGGCATCAGCTCCATAATTCTTACAAGAAGTACCACAGACATCAAATAGTTCTTCATACGTCTTGTCAGGATGTTTTATTCTTAGTCCAGGGATATATGTATATATATATATATATATATATATATATATATATATATATATATATATATATATATATATATATATATATATATAATATCTATCTATATATATATATATACAAATGTATATATATACCTATATAATGTATATAATTTTTTGAAATTCAGTGTTTGGTTGGGTTTGGGAAGTTTAGGGGGAAAGAGGAGGGGAGACGGCAAAATGTTTGCTTTGAAACTGTAATCAATATATATATTTTTGAAAAACTATGATCGAAGTAATTTTCTTTTCTCCCTTCATCTTGTTTATTCTAGAACAGAGTGATGTGTAATTGAAAGAAAGAAATCCCTCCTCATAATACTTATTGAACTAACTGCGCAGAAAAGCTGTCTAATAACCAAAATGTACGTCACCAGCAACCGTTGTGGGCAAACTTTGCTAACATCGTAATAAATTATGACTGTGACATAACAAAAAATAGGGCTGATGTGAGACTTCTTAAATACAAGTAAATAATGATCCCTTTCATTCATAAAATCGTTTAAAAGAGTTTTTGTGAAGGACATTACCGGGAACCAAATGTAACTACGCTGAGAGTGGAGACCCTGGAAATTCATAGTCGATCAAGTAAGTTCTGCTTGAAGGGGCTCAAGTTTACATTTAACAGTTATTGTTTTTTTTTAATCCAGGAAAGCTCAAACGTGAAAAACAATTAGGGAAACTAAACAAGATGTAGCCATTTTAGTGTTTGTAGACGAAAACGTACAAGTGAAAATCCCGCGTTTATTTGGGGCTCATGTGCAAGAAAAGTAAAAGTATCGTTTGTCACGGTGGATAATCCATCCCTCTTGAGAATTATAACCTTTACACACACAAAGAAAATGTGGGTTGCTTTTTTGTTGGTTATTAATTAATTAATTATTTTTGTTTATTTACTTATTTATTTATTTTATTTTATTTTATTTTATTTTATTTTTATGTTATTTTATGTTATTATATTTATTTATTTTATTTTATTATATTTTATTTTAATTTGATTTAATTTCATTTTTTGTTGTTGTTGTTGGGGGGGGGGGGGTCTTTTGCCTCTTTGAAAATCGACGTCTTTGCACCAAACAACTGGGGTTTTTTTTCGTCTTTTTCTAGGTCAACCCCTTTGACCTCCCTCTTCAAATCTCTGTTGCTCCCTCTCCTCCTTCTGTCTGTCCCTCCATTCCACCCCCTCCCCCGTCTCTCTCTCTCTCTCTCTCTCTCTCTCTCTCTCTCTCTCTCTCTCTCTCTCTCTCTCTCTGTGACACACACTCGCAAACACACACACACACATACACACACACATAATATACGACTCGTATATATATAAGTGGGTGTGTCCCTCTACAAAACTATCGTGGGGATTTCTGATGAGATACAAAATTGGCAAAATAGCCAGATCCTAAACAGAAGGAGAAATCCCAATCGAAAACGCGGTGTAGTTGAGCAAGGCGCAGGTGCTGGTGACGTTTATGAGCGTGTGGGTCCGATACACAGTATCTGTCCAGTTCGTTCGAAACACGCTTTGCTTTTGTAATCCTCCAATTTCTTCCCTTCTTTCTTTGTCTGTTTAGTTGGTTAAAAGAATTTGTCCGCCCTCCTACTTTTTCCCTTTCTTTCCTTCTTTCTTTGTTTTTTTTTTGTTTTTTTTTTTTTGGTTTTTCTGTCCAGTTAGTTGGACATTTTTAAAAGGTGTTTCTTTCTTTCTTTCTTTCTCTCTTTCTTTCTTTCTTTCTTCCTTTCTCTCTTTTTTTCTTTCTCGCTTTCTTCTTTCTTTCCTCTCTCATAGTTATATTCCTCTTTCTTTCCATCTTTTTTACTCGGTATGTGGATGTATGTTGGTGTGTGTGTGTGTATGTGTGTGTGTGTGTGTGTGTGTGTGTGTGTGTGTATGAGGTGTGTATGTGTGTATTATGTAGGGTGTGTATGAGTGTGTGTGTGTGGGTGTGTGTGTGTGTGTGTGTGTGTGTGTGTGTGTGTGTGTGTGTGTGTGTGTTTCGAGTTTCGGGTTTCAAGCCCTAGACCCATTGACTTCTCTAGACCACGAGTACCCCTGTGGTTGCTTTTGAACAGAAATCTCCACAAATCTGGAGACAGTCTACTACACTAATTTCGAAAACGGATCTCTGAAATTACGAGATCAAACTAGATTCATTGAAGCTTGGCTGATTGTGTACCTCGAATAATAATATTGATGATGGTGATAATAATAGGCCTAATAATAATAATAATAATAATAATAATAATAGTAATAATAGTAATAATAGTAATAATAATAATAGTAATAATAATAATAATAATAATAATAATAATAATAATACAGTGTAATAATAATAATAATATAATACAAATAATAATATCTAATAACATTTGTATAGCGCATAACTCCGCTAAACAGCAAGCTCTATGCGCTTTACACTATATTATCACCCCAGCAGATCATAGAACATACAAAAACATTCTCAGCTTCTCGGGAAGCATAGGGCAATCAGCTGATTAAGCGCTCAAACACTACCAAACTGACAAGATCTTTCACTGTCTGTAGCTGGGTACCCATTCCAACCTGGGTGAAGTGAGGAAAATACGTGTAAAGTGCCTTTCCCAAAGACACAACGTCGGGTCCCTGTCGGGATTCGAACCCACAATCTTACGGTTGGGAGTTGGGAGTCTAAGAGCCTAACCACTTAGGCCACCGACGCCACGACTCTTTGAGTCAAAGAGCTTGGCGGTTTACCACAAACATCTGGCTAACATCGTTATAAACAGACGCATAGTTGTGCACACTGCAAGGTGGAAATCTTTATTCAGATCTCAGTGTTATGTTTATATTGTTCAGAATCTGGTAAATTAAGTGCAAGGCTTTAACACCCCTATTACATGATTTAATAAGCGAGACGTCGAAAATTAACGCACGTCTCCCGATAGGACCGAACCAAACTGGCTGAGAGTGAGAGTCGTGAAAACCTCCATAAAACGACGTGAGTTCAATGACACCCAGTTCAGGTGACCCCTTGTGAATCTATAACGTTATGAATATTTATGTAATGATAATTGAGCAGTGACAAATTAATCATTATTATTCCCAAAAAATGTTATCATTTAGCGTAAGATAAAGTAAAGCAAGTGTAAAACAAATCAAGGAATCGTACCAGTGCACTTAGAGAATTGAGTGTTTAGGAGGACCGATTTACTTGTAGATCTACGGTTTGATCTGTGCGTCTCAGTTTCAAGCGCTAATCTGATGTAGAGCTGTTCAATATTATTTTTTTGATCGTTTAGTCATTGTTATATCAACGCAAGCTCAGGTCATTGTGTTATTGTGTGGGGGTTCATTCGAGGTGAAATCAGGCGCTCGTCGAGTTTTCCACTCCTTGGGCATTTTTTTTCTTATTCTGAACAACTTTTAGATCTATTTATGTCCATTTGAACATTCATTTCTTTATTGTGGATTTTACTTTTTTAAAACTCCGTTGATCGAAGTTACCAGCAACAACGAAAATGTAAATTTGCAAAGACATTCAAGATTTGGAAGTGACAAAACTTTGGCGGCCATATTCTCGCTAATTTTACTTCTGAGACCAGGAGACCCCCATCTCCTTCAGTTTCAAATTATCTCGACTTCGGTTCAAGAAAAATTGTTTGTTTCTGTTTCATAGAAAGCAAGATCAATGAAACATTTTTAGATTACTTCAAAACTTACTTTTTCATATGCCCCAAAATTGACGAGCGCCTGGTTCTACCACATCGTGACACACGTCACATATTACAGTTGAATCTGCTCTAATGACCACCTGCTGTCCAGGACAATCATAATGCACGGACAACCACAAATTCCAATAACACCTTTGCCTTTTTTCTATAGTATAGTATAATGACACGGTCCAAGACAACCATAAGTATAAACAACCACTAATTCCCATTGCCCTTTGTCTTTTTTTCAATAGTATAATGCTGTCATCGTCGGTATAGATAGACAAGAAAAATTTTGAAATTTTGAAATTATGCAAACTGAGCTTGAACATTTGAAATTATGCGATTCTGTTAATTTTAACAAAGAATGATAAAGGAAAAAATAATCAGAAATAATCCCCCAAAAATGATCAAATTTTGCTAAATTGTGCGGGGTGCATAAAACCACGGGGACAGATAATGAAACTGTCCAGGACAATCATAAATATGTACAAACAACCACTAATTTCCATAATCTGTTTCGGTTTTTTTTCCAACAGTCTACTATAATGACACTGTCAAAAAGGACCATCTGTATAAGGTGACCACTTTTTCCTCGACAAAGAGTGGCCGTCTTGGACAGGTTTAACTGTAGATCGTACATGTTCATCAGTGCATCTGTTTCATAAGTCAATCCTATTAATCGTTGAACATTTTTGTTCTCTAAATCAGTGTTATATTATAGTATGCCACATGTTTGTTAAATCAATATTATATTATAGTATGCCATATATTATACAGCCAGTTGCAGTGTGGTTTACTCCTTCTTTCCTATCAAACATCTATCTATCTTTTATATCTCTATTCCTTCTTTTCTTTGTATGTTACTCTCTTTCTCTCTATTTATACCTCTGTTCTCCGGCACTTGAATGACCTATTTTTGTGGCAAGGTCCATAAAACTTTTACTAAATAAAATTAAACAGTTGAACTGGCCCTCACGACCATTGCCCCCCCCCAAAAAAAAACCCCCACCTGTCAAAGGCTAACACAATTTTTCTCATCAACAATGGGTGGCTGTCTAGGACATGTTGGACGGTTTAAGTTCTTATTTATTTTTATCATTATGTCTGCGTCTAAAGACATTGATTAGGTTTTTCTCTTTCACACTAGAGACTTTGCATTACTGATGTGCAGAATTGAAAGGGTGACGGTAATACATGTAGCATTATTATCATTATTTCGACATGATTTCTCTCTCCTCTCTCTCTCTCTCTCTCTCTCTCTTTTCACACACCACACACACACACACACACACACACACACACACACACACACACACACACACACACACACACACACACATACACGAATTTCCTTTCTTTCTCTCATTCTTTCTTTCTCTCTTTCTTTCTTTCTTTCTTTCTATCTTTCTTTCTTTGACGGCAATGTCTCTACTGATACCGTTCTTTGACTTTCTCTGCCTGCATGCTTGTGTATGTCCTTCTCAACAGTAGAAAATATAACTACGCTTTCCAACAAAAGTAAGTAAGGGTGAGTTGTGATAGAGTGGATATGTAATAAGAAATGAGAGACAGAGGAAGACATTTGGAGAGAGAGAAAGGGGTTGGGGAGAGGGAAAGGTAGAGAGAGAGAGAGAGAGAGAGAGAGAGAGAGAGAGAGAGAGAGAGAGAGAGAGAGAGAGAGAGAGAGAGAGATAGAGAGAGAGATATACAGACACACACACACACACACACACACACACACACACACACACACATAGAGAGAGAGAGAGAGATACACTTCGTATTCCTATATTTTTCTTTTAAAAGCACCCGGATATTTACTGTCTAGCTGTCAGTCGCTAACATAGTCTATACCTGCGTTCTCCGCTCGGGTAACGAACTCTTCAGAAATGCATACTGTTGAAGGTCTGTCCTTCCCAGTTTTCCCT
>NW_004797912.1:190527-213486 GCF_000002075.1 Aplysia californica | reverse complement strand
GGGGGGAGCTTTTTAGTAAAACATGATGACAGTAGGGTTACTGTCCTGTTCTTCACTAATTATATAAAAGGATAACTTTTAAAAATCTGTTTTATGTCCTCTCGACGAATGGACCAAAGTGATAGTGATAGTAAAATATTTCATATGTGGTATGTCTATCCACTTTGTGTTTTTATTTTGTTTCCTCTGTATTCCTTCTTTTAAAAAGTTTTTTAAATTTTAAAAAAAATTCGTTTATCTCTTACGGGGTTTTTTGGTGTGTAACGTAACGAGCAGGAGACAGCTTTCTTTGCGTTTGTCTTTAAGTTTCCCATGACGTCAGCTTTGTGTGCACAGTAGGGTGGGGAGATACGCCACATCAACAAGAAAGATATCGCTTACTGTACAGTATGGTATTTCGAACTCATCTAGGTGAGTTCCGCCCTCGCCCTCTTTTTGTCTGTTAGTTTCTCTGTCTGTTCGTCTATTACTATTACTCTCTTTCTCAGCTCTGAATAATCTAGGTCTCAAGAAGACAAATCTACCAGTAGGCTACATAATATATTATACCGTTTTCGTTATTCGTTTATTACTTTTTAATTTGGGGTTTGTCTTTATCCTATGCTATGTGTGTTTTTTTTTTTATTCAACTCAAGACGAGCTCAGCCATGATGAAGATGGTACATAAATTATACACTTTGACCTGTCTGTCAGCATTTCAAGATGAAGTGGCTGGATGAGGGCGCCTCTGGTAGTTCCTACTTCTACTTTATGTTCCCTCTGTTGTTTCTGTCTGTCTCACTTTTTCCCAGCAATAAATAACCATTATTGTGTCAGTGAGCTTCTCTTCACTTAAACAAGCGAATGGGGAACATTTTAAATAAAGTAGGCCTGAAAGAATAGATCTACATCTTTTTTAAATCCTGTTAAGCTGAAATGTTAAATCATTTGTTAATCGGGCCTGAAACATCCAGCCTTCCCGGATACGGGCTAAAAATCTCGGAGGTCCTGTGTGCAAGTAGTTGCACACGCTATAGATCCCTTGGTGGTCCTAAAATAATAATTTTTTTAAATAAATGGTAATAAGAATAAAAGAGTAGGCTTCGGATTCACCTACCCAAAATTCAAAATTAATTCCTACCAAAAAGTAAAGTACCCTAGTACTTCCAAAATCGGAAAGCGGCTGCCTGAAGGCAAAGGCCCAACGAAGTAGGAAAAACTGTCACATACATTAAAAAAAGAAACCCAGTTACACTGCAGGTTGAAGAGGTAGTAGTCAACTACCCGTGGTATCTCGTTAGTAGGGAAACGCGAAGAAGAAGAAGAAGAAGAAGAAAGAGAAGAAGAAGAAGAAGAAGAAGAAGAAGAAGAAGAAGAAGAAGAAGAAGAAGAAGAAGAAAAAGAAAAAGAAGAAGAAGCAGAGGAAGAAGAAGGACAACAACAACTATAGAGGCCATAGTTTTGCTCAGTCTAATGTGGAATAACAAGCGGGGGGGATACTTTAAAATCAATGCCTTTACCACGGGACATAATCAATATATTTTAGTCAAATCTTTCTGTAAGAAGAGTTATTTTCCTTAACATAATATTATATTATACCCAACTAGTGATGCTACTGGAATTATTAATTAATTAACTGAAGCGGCTTTTTGAGTCATTTTGACCTATGTGCAATGTTCAGGCCCCGCACACATTAGTTAGCCTTCATCGTACGCCAGACTGTAACTGTAAGTAGGATTATGCGATTGTGCGGCCGCGTTTTTTCGCGTAATTCTGCAACATTTGTATGATTTTGGATTCTCCGCGTTTTTTCCTTTTTTTTCACAAAACAAATAATTAACGCCTCGCCATGTGACTAAAGGGACGTAATCATCGTAATAAGTCTCATTTAAGGGAAACGTTGGTTATTTCCCCTGTTAGAAAATCTTGGTTATGGGTTGTGATTTTCTTCCTTCAGCATGCTCAATTTTTCAATCCATCAAAAGTTGTTCTCATGTCTGCTGATGTTTCATGCTTGACAGGTGTGCCTGGTTTTAGTAATGTGCCAGCATCAGAGGTCCAGATGTCCTTTTTTTTTTTTTCTCAACATTTTTCTTTCCTCTATAGATCTAGATATCTACAGCTGAAAGTTACAGAGATTATATTTTTTGGTTGTTGTTTTTTTTACAGATGTATATGACCTGGCAATGATTAACAACAAGACTCAGCTACAAGAGCATATAAGCCAACTAAATGCGAGCTGCGAAAAATATGACATGAAGATCAGTATAAGCAAGACCGAAGTCATGACAATTAGCAGGAGACCAGGTAAAGTGGATATCAACATCAATGGATCCCAACTAAAACAAAGCAGAGAATTCAAATACTGGGGCAGCATTTTCACAGAAAATGGAAAATTAGATCGAGAGATAGAGACTAGATGCCAGAGAGCCAACGCAGTCAGCTACCAACTGGGCCCTCTCCTGAAACATCCCAATATCCCCATGAGCACCAAGGCGAAGCTCATCAACGCCATTTTCCTTCCAACGCTCACATATCAGTGCCAGACATGGACTCTAACAAAAGCCCTAGAGAGGAAACTGGTCACATGCGAGATATTATGCTTAAGAAGAGCAGTCAACAAAACAAGAAGAGACAAAATTAAAAATGAAGTCATAAGGGACACCGTGGGAGCAACACCAGTCCTACCACACATTGAAAAACAAAAGGTCAAGTGGTTCGGACACCTCACGCGGATGCCCTCAAACCATCCAGCTCTGAGAGCATACAACATTAAATATTCTGGATGGAGAGCCAGAGGAAGACCAAGGCGACGATGGAGTGAATCTGTGGCAGACACCCTTAAAGATCATGGGATGTCCCTCCTACAGGCCACACGACTTGCTGCAGACAGACACCTGTGTCTCCCCGCGACACCCCAGGGTACAAGCGGAAGAAAAAAGTAAAGTAAGTAAGTAAAGTATATTGTTTTCTTTTCCAAATACACAACAAATTACTTATACTGATACGTTCTGTTTTCAATTTTTCGGTACATAAAACATGAAGATCATGAAAATTCGTGTTGAAAAAGTGCAAAACATGTCGTGATTGGTGTTACGGTAACTTGCATAATTTTGCTTTTTTGTGCATAATTTGGCCTTCTAAATTTGCATAATTCTATAGGGACAGAAGTATGCAAATGAGGCATTTTCACCTTGCCTCACTTCTTATTTTTAATAGACTTTTACCACACTTGCAATACAATAAGGTTATATAAGTGCCGAAGAACAGATTACGTGTTACAAGAGAGTAACATACACCCAAAAAAAGGGGAGATAATGACGACAGAAGTTTGATAGTAAAGAAGGAGCAAACCACACCAGAGCACCCGCCAACCACCCAAGTTCATCGCTAAGGGACGTCATACTTCGCAGTCATGCGACAAGTGGAAATTGTATTTTAGACCTCTAAGGCTTAGTATTTAGTGGCACAATTCAACAATCGGGCAAGACAGAAAACCTCTAGCCAATCACAGTGCAGTCAACTTAAAATGGTACTAGAAATGTAAAATAATAGTACAGCTAGAAGTTTTTAAGCCAGCAGTACAAAATACCCCATCGGCTCACCCAGCCAGGAGAGTGAGGGCAACAGACTTTTTGGGGTCGTCGTAGAACTGTGTCAAGTGACCGGAACGGAAAATTTTCACCATCGCATTACTGTGGCAAGTGACCGCAAAGTATTAATTGGCATGATTCAGATCATTCAGGAGACAGGCTGCTTATTGATCCTGTGTGCCAAGGCCACCCAAATTGAGGAGAGGAGTACAAAGTCCCAGGAGATAGACAGAGATACTTCATTAAAAAAACAACAACTTCCCCTTCACTTCCATGAATTGAACTCATGTCTTAAGTGTAAAACCATTAGTTTTAGTAAGTGTTTTACAGCACTTGCAACACATAAAGGTCATATAAGTGCCAAAGATTAGAGGTGTAAATGTCACAAGAGAGTAACAAACACAAAAAAGAAGGAAAAGAGATAAGGACGATGGATGTTTGATAGGAGAGAAGAAGCACACCACACTAGTGCATCCGCCAACCACCCACTCTAAAGTGTATAACAGCAAATGGCCTGACCAATTTACCAATACTAGACACCAGTGACATCAACTTGAGACAAACTAACAGAAGACAAACAGCAACACGCCCATTTCAGTTGCATGATCTCCCCTCAACATCTCACGTTAAAAGAAGACAGACAACATGAAAGTAAGTAAGTAACAGATGATATACTCAAGTACAAGAAGTAAGTAGAAAAACATGGCTTCCCCTTCAAACATTTGGTCGCTTTTAAGGACAAGCGGGCTAACCTATCATATTTTAGGGGGTTTCCAGAAATCTTGACCTACACCAAAAGTGGGCATTGCCCTCTATAGGAGAAGTTTAGTTTTATTGATGTGTATATTTGTTTGGTTATAGAGAAAACTCTTAGTCATTTAAAGAAACTGAACAAGGGTCCAAAAACTTTACCTTCGATTTTCTCACAACAGCATTTTTCGGGATAGCCCCCTTGTGCTTAAAAGCGACCATTTGTCCAATAGCAAAAGCTGGAGCTCGTCTTTACTACAAATACACCATTAAGTTATTACCATCAAGTTCTCCATTCTTGGTTTCCACTGATCTAAACCAAAGTTTTCATGCCATCAGTAATTGAGTAATAAACGAAAAAACACAAAACTACGATACAGGTTATAGATTTTGTACTTTATTGACTTGAATGTTAATAAATGTTTATTCAATAAGGCCAAAATTCATTGCTGTATTTGATAACTTTAAAAAGCGTAGAAAATGGAATGTCAGTGCATGGAATGGCTACAGTCAAACATAACTTTTGACCTTTTTTTGATAGCTTTAAAGCACTATAATAGAAACATTTGAGTCAATAAAATAAAACAGAGAGATTAATATGAATTTATGTCTGTATATTTACAAATGTCTTCTTAACAAGAAAGGAAGCTTTTTGATGGAAATGGTATATTTACAATCAATTTATACAGTTTTTTAAACGGTTGTCTTCAAAACAAGACCTAATGGGTACTCTTTGGACCAAAAAATAAATCTAAATAAAAGGAACTGCACTACCTATTACTAAATCTTAGGTTAAAGGGATAAAAAGCAAACCATCATCTTGTATCTAGTTTGATAATAACATTACCGATTTCCCAGAAAAATTTTTTCGAGACATTCCAAATTATGCATTTTGAATCATATTACAAGTCTAAAAAACTTCCATTCAACTATCTTTAGTTTAAACCAGATAACAATTGCACGTATTGCAATAGATCTGAACCCAAATAAATCATATTCACAGATCAAACTTCAATCCAGCAGCTTGGTCTAGGGAATGAACCTTTAAAAAACCTCACAGAACAATTCCACTCTTAAAAAATATAAAGATTCAAACACACATTTTATGTCCATCTGCTAGTATTCCTCATAAGTCTGGGAAAATCCAAACCTTACACTAAATCAAAATACTGTAAATGGAATGTTCCTGTTACATTAATGTCAAGGATCAGATTATTAATATCTAAATCAAATTTATAGGTAAGCATTGTATTTGACAAAAGGGTATGAGAAAAATCATTGACAGCCCAATCTAGCAAACTTCAAAACTATCAAATTACAAAAAAAGAATAATAATAAATAAGTCAATAAAAAAATATTTTAAAAGATCAAAATAAAAAGTCACCACAAATACTGTAGAGGAAAGCCTGATGATAAGGATAGAAAAGAAAAAAAAGGTAAAAACAAAATACTCTAACAATACATTAAAATAAAAAATCTTTTATAAAAAAGCGTAGGCCAAAGAAAAAGAATGTTACAGTAAGTTAATTCAACCTTTCAATCAAACTGTATTCAACAATTTTTTTTACAACATTCTGAAATTCCTTCATATTCATTGACCTATCTCAGCAATCAAAAATGGCTTCACCAAATAAAGATTACGTTATATTCATCAGATCACCCTTGTCAACATGCATGCACGCACCACTATAACATCTTCCAAGAAAGGTCACAACTTTTCCCTCTATGTCAACCACCACTCAGCTTTTACTAACTATCACACAGGTACAAACAGAACACTCCCAACTTAACAAAAATTTGTACAGCATCATACCACACCAGATTCTTTCATTATTCCGTTCATTTCTTCACAACCTCTGACAATCACACATTCCAGTTGACACAAATCTAGAATCTAGGATTAGGTTTGACAGCATAAGCGGGTCCCCTGTTGGCTCTCTCCTCCTCCTCCTTGATCCTCAGGTGGTCGACACTCAAACACATGGCGGAGAAAATGGAGAAAAATCCAGACAGCACAGCACATCCAAAAGACCAGGACAGGAAGTTCGAGTCAGGGTTTGGAAGCCATTGTCGGTCGATGTCAGCCTTTATTCCAAATATGGTCACCGATATGGAAATGAAGGCAGCTGCGAGAAAGAAAAACAAAAATGCACTACAATTGAAACAAAAAAATATATTTGAAAATTGAGTCACAACATGGTGGAATCAGGCGTTCCTCAATTAAGTTATTAGCATCACCCTTAGCTTTTTAATTTGTCTTGCTTCTAATTTAAAAATGCCCATCTATCTTGAAAATATTTGCAATGCATCTTAAGAGGTGGAGGTTTCTTTGTGTTAAAGACACAATTAGTAAGAAAATGGCCGCAACAATGGTGACTTCCAAAGCTCCAGTGTCCTTGGAAACTGCAAATTTACCTTTTCTGTGCCTTTGAGAACTTATCAGTGGTGCTCTCTAAACACTTGCATAGAGTCTTAAGACAATTTTTTAGCTTACATTTTAAAAACTATAATAACATTAACAAAGAGGATATGCTGTACTGTTAACTTTCTGTCACCATCCACTGAGCTGATTGTAGGTTACAAGACATCTGCATTATGATAGCTATCTGAAACATTACTGCAGTACAGGACAACAGTGACCATGCTGGAAAAAAGTGAAAGACTCAAAACACAGAGCAGCACAGACAATCACCTGGGTTTATCTTTTATGAAAAGTCACATTCACACCACAGATCATTTGTCATTGCAATTTTAATACCTTTTTCAACTGTAAGACTATAAAAGGCAATGCCTCCGAATTTACCATTCATCTCTGCAGGCACAGAGTCAAATGAAACCAAAGCTTTCCATAACAAACTAAATTGAGAACACTCTGTTGAGAATTCAAACCAGGGCCATCCACTCTTTAATCCACCAGTATGATACCAACTGACTAAATAAGTATGCTCATACCACAGAGAAGATGACCAAGAGACAATGGAACAGAGAAGCTGGATTTCTTGTCTTAAGGGCTGAGCCCAGTTCTCTTATAAATAAATTTAAAATTGATGTACAGTCCCCAAACTTTTTCTTTTCAGATTAGATCTACTCTCCCATTACAACAAGGCACAACATCGTACCAGCACCTGCTAATCAATTGGTCAAAAACAACCAACATGAAACAGTTTGAACTTCAAACTGACAGAGCTCCAAATGTTCTCGCTCCTTCCTAAAATTTTCCCACTAAGCCAGGTGCTCTGTCTATGGGAAAATAGTGTTCCGCTTTAGGAAAAAAAACAACCATTTTGTATCGAGTAAAAAGCAACCCCCCCCCCCCCCACAAATAAAGAAGCACAAGTGTCCACTCACATGCAAGCCACATCATGACCATGCTGACCATGACATATTTCTTCTCCTTCTCTTTGGGACAGCAACGCACGTAGTACATTATGTTCATGACCACAGTCAGCATGTGCAGAATCAAGCCTAGAGACATCATGATCTGGACAGCCAACAGCCATTCTGGGGAATACAAGATATCATGATATAAAAGAAAAATCCACAACTTTTTACAAGCTACTCTGTTAAAAACATGGTGAACCTTGAGGCCTCTATTACAATATAATGACAACATGTAAGACATTCACTTTACTAGCTACGAAACTTTTCTCCTTACCTTTCCTATTGAACATTTATCATCCTTTCATCTCTGCTCCACTTTTTTTTGGTGCTTTTTACTCCCTAGTAACACCTCTTATCTTCGGCACGTATTCCTAATTGAGTTGCGAGTGCTGTAAAACTTACTATTTTTACTAAAACACAAGTAGCCACCTTAGACAATTTCCACTGTATTCAACCTAAGATTTTGGTGATATATAATTATATTTGAGAAAGATAATACAATACTAGCCGATTACAACAAATTAGTTTCATCTTTCAAATTCAACAAATTCAAATAACTCCAAATTACACTGTGCCCACCAAACAATTTGAACAATGTAAACAAATACTGAAATAGGGGCATCCTAGTCATTTGTTTTGTTTGAGTAGAAAAGAGAAGCACATCAAACACAACAATGGTCATTTAGTACTCTAGGAAAAAGTTGACAGACAGAAACAACAGACGCAGAGTAAAGAAATGGGAACCTACTGGTGGCACCCTCAAAGTGAAACTGTCAGATATATAGAGATATGATATAACATATAATCTATATTATCAAAATGTTGCTGCTATGATGACGCTGACCCCAGGTGCCCCAGAGGAAATGGTAGTTCAGAATGAACATACCAGGAACAGCAGTAAGCTGCATATATGATATTGAATAATTTATATACACATATAATATGAGATTGTAAGATCAGGGGTGTGGCTGAACAAGGCAGTAAGAACGGGCCAAGCAGTAGCAAGGCTGCAGAAAGTGAAGACGAAAGCAGATGACAGAACAAGGTTAGAGAGCAGGAAAGGAGGTGAAAGGAGACAATTTTAAGAAGAAAAGTTTCCGGGGCAATCAGTTTTTTTAAAAACCCAGGACCACTGACTGACTCTTTTTTAGAGGAGGCAAACACCGTAACCTCTAGACCACGAGAGCCCCCCCCCCCCTTTCCCCTGCTTTTCATTATAATTGTGACAAGATTAAGAAGTCTAGAAGAAAAGTAAACCAGTGTCAGTAATGATGTTGAGTGTGGGACGTGAACCACCAAAGGTGTGGAACAAGTAGGCCTACAAGGAAAGGACAGACACTTGACAAGCATTGTGGTGCTCAAAACGATCAAAAAATTATAATAACTGGTCTAACTTTTAAAACATTCCAAATAGGCTCTGGTGAGAAAACCTCAGTCAAGACCCGTTATTCTCACCCCCATCCCCTGACCTCTTGCAGGCCGATAAAATCCCCAAGGCCTTCGGAGGCTTACCGCATGTGGTTGGGAAATGACTCATGAGTGCTTGGCGCTTGTAAAGGCCAATTAGGGCCTACTGGTTACCGTTGCCATAGATATTCTTAATTTTAAAAAAATATCAAATAACCTTCTTAAAATTAGGCTATAATTGTGAGGACTGGTGACTGGTAGGCCTGGGTATATCAGATTATGTGATCATGCGTTCTGCTCTTGACATTTCGTTCTTGCATAAACAATAGATTTAGTTTGGATCAAGAAATCTAGATCTATCACTAGATCTAGTGTAACTCGGTTCTTTGGGGTTTTTTTGGGTGTTTTTTTTCCACTGTTGTTTGCTGTTAATGGTGCATGGCCTTCACCCAGCACATTAAATAAACTAAACCTGAGACTTATCTCTACAAGTTATTCTCTGTGCTGTTTTGTGTGTTTGTGCTCTATAGGCCTACTGTAGCAGCACACCTGAGCCTGAGGGGGTGAAAATAGCCATAGCGAGACACACGCTATTCTCTAACTACTTCCTTCCAAATAATTTTTATTTTTATTTTCTAACCCCCAAAAAGCTGTGCAGTCCTTCTTACTGATATATTCATGACTGATACTAGATCTAGATTCTAGATATATAATCTAGAATCTAGCACAACATTTCAGTGGAGTATCACCACTTCCGTGTTTGAACTGCTGCTTGATTCAAAAGTGAAACGAAAGTGAAAATAGGTCAGCTCAGGTGTGCCAAAGACAACAAATCAAGCCAATTTGAGCAAAATCTGTGACCAGGAAACTAAATCTCAGACAGTTGTTAATGAGAAAAGTATGAAGAAAAGCTTACTTGGATTGAGCCAGTTCCACACGGGCCTGTACTCAAAGTGGAAGATCCACCAGCAACCGTTGTATTGCTTTCCCAGGTAATCTTTGTAGTAGGTCCAGTTGTCAAAACATACTTCCCACAGACCCATTCTCACAAATACCCTTGTCATTCGTTTGTGAGGGAACCTCTCGAGCCAGTGTGGTGTCGCAAACGCGACAACCATGCATATGAAGGCACATATTGTAAATGTAAGGGCAGCAGTCGCAATGACCCGCTTCGCCCGTTGCATCGCCATCTTGACTCTTGAGTTGCTTACCTTCAGCCCGGAAGTGCCGCTCTAAACTTGATAACGAGGCTACTAGGCCTAGGCCCTATGGAGAATGGAGGGGGTTTTTCTCACCTGGGCGAGTCCACCTTCACAGGTATCAACTCAGGGTGGTTTGACATTTGTTTGCTTAAGTTTTGGGACAAACATATCCCCAAAAAAAGAAAAACTGCTTAGATAATGAATCCCCTGCAGAACTTTATTTCGATGCTTTAAAACACGATTGTTACTGAGACACTTTTCGCTGCTTGAAAAGTTTAGAAGCATAACCTTCGACCTTTCTCACCTGTGTTTCATTTTGGGCCATCTAGGTCAAAGCCATCTCGCAAATTACCGAAATAACACTCAGTTTCAAACAAAATGGCGACGAAAGCGTTTTTGAGGACTGCTGTGGTTCTCTCAGTCTCAGCTTTTGTGCTGATGTTTATTGCTTTTGCCTCGCCGTACTGGTACAAATCATGGACCCGCGTCCACAGTCCTTTTGCTAACATTGGTCTGTGGCACGTTTGTCTCAGCGGGTTTATTATGCCGATGGATCCTGTGATGAAATCTTATGTTGGCTGCTGGTGGATTCACTCCACGGAGTTCGATGCCATCAAAAACGATCTGCAGCCAGGTTAGTGTATATCAAAGAATCTGTAGTTGTTGACTATTTTGTAGTTTCTTCGTTCCAATGATGTGTAATCATACGGTGGATTGATTTATAGGACTAATCTGTTTTGATAATGACTTCTTGTTTATTGGCTGGAACCCCATCTTAGTAACCTTTTGCCTAATGATTTCGGCACTTCCGTGTTTTGAATGTGTCTTGTGTTGCCAGAGCCAGCCCTTACTTGTTTGATATAAAAAAGGCACTGCGTTGGCGTTGTCTAGATCTAGAATCTGTTAACTTCAAAAATACTCTTGGAGATGCACCAGCTACTTAGAGTCAGTTCAGTCAACAATAGTCAATGACATTTGAAAGAAAACCAACATTTTCGTTGCCATCATATGGCATGGTGAGAATAGCCTAGATCTATGGCATGGCCCTCGATTTATGGCTCACTATTCTCACCCCGCCTCAGGTGTGCTAACATACAATAGGCCTAGTCTATAGCACAGACACACACAGAACAGCACAGAGAATAACTTATAAGTTGTACAGATGAGCAATTGCCAAAACGTGAGACTCTCTTGAGACTCAGTGGTGCGACAAATTTTTTCTTACCAATTTGACTCTCTTTTCAGTCACAGCTTGACATTTAGATCTAGATCTAGTGCTCATATTCCTAGAGTATCAGAGCAAGGAGACGTACGGTTTTGGAGATATGGTATTCAATTATTGGTTTGGCAGCTACTGTATTTCTTGTATGTAACAGTGATGACAAAAACAGATAAGCAGCAGCAAGGCAAATTATGAACTTTAAATTCCATTTGTTAAGTAATCAAAGACTTCGTACACTATGAACTCCATTCATAATGGTAATATTATGAATGACAAGCTTTGTAACAATGACGCAGTGCACAGAACATGTCATCATTGTTATGTACAAGAAAAGATACACATTGGACATTGTCATTAACAACACATCACAATAGTGGAAGGCTGTACAAATACAGTTATCAAAGCCTCAGTACCAGAAAAACACATGTGTAAAACAATTTTTAAACTAATATGAGGCAAAAGCACAAAATCAATTGAGCTGACTTGTACATAATAACAGTGATGACAAACATGACTTGTACATAACAATGATGACACAATGTACAGGAAAAGACAAAAAAGTCTTGCCTCCAGAGAGAAAAGCGCACTTTCAGAATAAAAAAACCCAGGAGAGGTTTCTTTTGCTTTGAAACAGATACCAGGTCATATCAAAGACAGTAGACAATCACAATTACGTTGCTAATTATGACAAAGAGTACTCGTACATAACAGTGATGACAAAACATACTGGGAAAAGATAAAATCATGCCTACAAAGAACAAATTTGTACTAAGAGATACACAGATCAATAAAGGCGTATTGTGTTTCTAAATGAATCTTGTATGTATGAAATATATGTTGAAAACTTATTGATATTAGCAATTATGAAAAATATTACTTGTACATAACAATGATGACACAATGTATTGGAAAAAGGCATATCATGCCAACAAAGAACAAATGTGTACTTTTGAGTTAGACAGATAAACAAGGACATGTTTGTCTATTTGTTTGAGTAAAAAGAGCACACATGACTTAAAAAATGTTTGCTCTTAGGACAATGTTATTTCTAGTACGTCGGTCAGTCTGACGACACCCCAAACGTCATCACTTAGCACAAAAGCTAAATCTATAACCACAGAAATGATCCATCTCTCGAAGTTTGTTCACACATCACACTCTTGTTCCAGGAATCCAATGTAAACACCACAATTTCACTAAAATATTCAATAGGGTAGCCTAAAAACACGCAAAACAATCCAGTACGTCACATTCAACGCAAGATTCTTGTGCGTAACCGGAGGGTGACGGCAATGACTACTTTCGTTTTTCTCTTTACCCTGTTGCTCCCGCTGTTCTGGGGAAGCGGGTAAGGGGAAGTCACTCAAGAAAACAATTATATCCGGGCACTGTTGATGATCCATTCAAAACAAAAGTAGGCTAAAATTCGGACTTCCGGTACGTCGCAAAGTGACGCCATTAACGGCGAATGTTAAACAGCCGACCGAAATCGTAGATCTAGGAACCCGATGTTCCTTTCGCGCATCGCGGCTTTTGAACTATTGAATAAACGACGAAAAGCAAAAAGATTTAACCAGCTGTGGTGATTCTACTGAAAAATAATGGTGTTTTCTTAAACACCTAGGCCGTGACGACACCACTGACGCACAAGTGATCCGAATTATTCGTTTATTTGCAAACAAATAAACCGATTTCTTGAGCAAGTGAACCTTTCTCGATCACAAATAGCATAGAATCAAAGCACAGGTTAAAAAAAAACACCCAAAAATACTAAATTTTTGACATTCTTGGAAGTTTGCATTGGTGTGCTCAAAATGACACTCCAGGAATCACTAAAAAACGAACATTTTTGGCACAAAATTTACAAATTCAAGATTATAAAGCTGACATAGTGTCTGAAACTGCTAATGCAGGTTCTACATCCTGTATTTGACATGTGTTCCAGTTTTGGAGGAATAAATACTAATGCATCACATTTTATGCACACTATTGTGAGATGTGTGTGTTTTCCCCCACGTTTTGGCAAGGGCTCAGATAAGTTTCAGGCTTAGTTTATTTAATGAAGTGGCTAGCCGTACTTAAGTACGGTTAGACTGAGAGTCTAGCCGTACTTAAGTACGGCTAGACTGCCAGTCTAGCCGTACTTAGATCTAGGTTTGGCCCTATCGACTCAAGCCTGTTAAGTACACAGGTCTCATAAGATCAAGATCTAGTAATTATTCAGGTTCAAATACATGCAAGTCAGTAAGGCACCTTTTGGTTTTGTCTAAAATACAAATACGTTAGGCATTGCCAACTAAAAATTTCATTTACAATTCAGCCATCAATATTAAGTACGGCTAGCTTGACAGTCTCGCCGTCCTTAAGTACGGCTAGCCTGGCTGTCTACCTGTACTTAGGTACGGCTAGACAAGAAGTCTAGCCGTACTTAGTCTAGCCGTACTTATCTTAGGCCCTATTAACATTAGAAAACAGGAGGTTTAAAATACATGCACTGTCATTAAGGCACCTGGTTTCGTCTCAAATACAAATACTTTAGGTACTGCACACTAAAAATGTAGGCCTATTTTTGGTAAATGGTCAGTCTAGCCATCATATTAAGAGAATAAGTACGGCTAGGCTGCCAGTCTAGCCGTCATTAAGTACGGCTAGCCTCTTCCTTTATTTAATGGAAGGGGCTATTCTCACCCGGGGTGAGCATAAAAATACGATCGACCTCTCACCCCGGGTGAGACTTGCCACCGTAGGCTATTCTCACCGGTGTGAAACAAGACCTGTTTTTCCTAATTTCTGAATACTTTCTATCGGTGTGGATGATCAAATGGATAAAAGCAAAGAAAAAATTACGTTATAGCACAAAAGTAAGCAAATTTGATTGTGTACAAAGATGCTATGGCTATTTCACTTTTCGAATCGAGCCGAACTACGCGGGTCGCCATTTTGTTTTGCCCGGAAGTTCTCGCAAGATCTACTCCTCCCCTCGTCTCTGTCTCTTTTTTAATACTGTCTATCGGTGTGGACGGTCAAATTGTCGAAAACAAAATTTTAAAAAGATGTTAAAACACAAAAGTAAATTAATTTGGTCGTCTACAAAGATGCTACGGCTATTTCACTTTTCGAATCGAGCCGAACTGCGTGGATCGCCATTTTGTTTTGCCCGGAAGTTCTCGCGCTTCTCCTCTCTCTCTCTCTCTCCAGTGCCCACAGACAAAATTGTACGCTTTTAGTTTTAGGCTAACAGTAGTATTGGAATGTTTGTTCACGGCACAAAATTCTACAATTTTTCTATTATCACAAAGTAGAATTCTGTAGTTCAGGGTGAACACAAAATTGGTTGGCCTAGATCTAGGCTATAGCGGTGAATGCACACCGGGTGAGAATAGCCAAAAGACTGGCCTGAGCTATTCTCACCCGGGGTGAGAATAGAGGTGGCCTTATTTAATAGGCTGGGTGGAGGCCATTTCACACCGTGAACAGCAAACTGCAGTGAAAAAAAAACACCCTGATTTAGATTTCAAGATCTATGGTTTATGCAAGGACGAAATGTCAAGAGCAGAACGCAGCTGTACCAACAGGTCCTCACAATTATAAATCTAGATCTCGTAGCCTACTTTTAAGAACATTGAAGCTCGCCTCAATAATGCTCACATCGGGGTGGGGGTGAGAATAGAGGGTCATGAGCTATTCTCTCCAGGGGTGAGACTATAGGTGGCCTTTATCATGAGAACTTAGACTTAGACCTATTATAAAATTATAAAAAAGACTTGTTTATATGAAGTCAAAGTCTTCACAAGTGTTATAGTGATGTAACTTGTACTTGTAACCTCTCAGGTCTATTTTTGTGTCGCCTTTCGGTAGAGACGGGCGGGTAGCGCTTTTTCCTTCCCAAGCGAGAAGACCGAGAAACTGACATATTTCTCGCCGAGACCAGTCCCGAGAACGAGAAATACTGCCCGTCTCATGTCTCGGGCAATGCTTCTCGTCTCGTGACCAATTTCTCTTCTCGCCCCGCAGTTCGAGCCACTCGTTCAGCGAGAAGGTCGGCCGTGGCCGAGATTTCTCTTCTCGCCCCACAGAACGAGCAGCTCGTTAAGCGAGAAGACCGTCGTGGCGGGGATCTAAACTTAGATTAGAAACTAGGCTAGCCCTGTTGCACTGGCGCAGGCGGTGAAGGAAGGTAGGGAGACGACCTAGGCCTAGGCCCTGATCAACTCCCCACTCGCCTCGTCTCGCCACCCTCTCCCCTCCCTTTCAGTTTCACACACAGGACGGCACGGTGATGGGTGGCACTGTCTGCGTTGTCATTTCTCGCCTCTCACTCTCTCACTCTCGTTACCGTTACTTGTTATGTCAAGCCAACGGGCAGTATCACGTCTCGGTACTGAGCAGAAGTTTAGTGCCCGGGCAGTGACGGGAAGGCCGTTACTCGGGAGAAACGAGACTCGGCTCGTCTCGTGCCCGCCCCTACCTTTCGGACCTTTCCCGCGAGGTTCTCTGCTTTAAATGTCAGTGGATGGACATTTCAGTATTGTCAGTGGGTTGTTGGCGGGTGTTTTGTTGATGTGGTCTACTCTTTCTTTCCCATCTAACACCTAGCATCCTTATCTCTCCTTTTTTTTGTGTATGTTTTTGTTACTCTAGTCTTGTAACACCTCTAATCTTCAGCATTTGACTCATGCCTGCCTGTCTGTTCAAAGTCTGTCATTCGGATCCCATAATAAATTATATCCACCCATTCTCTTTAAAAAATTAAAGTAATTTCTTTTTGTTTACAGTAAATATCCTTTTGTATCAGTTTTATTTTGGGTTTCCATCTGGACCATTCATGACCACATGAGACTGGTTTGGCATTCAGTGACTAGGTGAACTGTTCGGAGGAATGGGATGCTCTGTTGGTCTACTACTTTTTTTCTTTTTTAATGTACACTAACATAATCCTGTCTTGTTGATGGCTCGTGATCATCAGTTTGTTCGATCACTGTAATTTACAACTCAATCACAAGGCTAAAATTGATGGCATTGCCATGTTAACGAATGAGTCAAACGTCTATGATTTTTTGTATTAAAACTTTTCGCACTAATTAAAATTGTTGGGTTTTTTATTATAATGTCATGCGCTTTTTTCTGTCCCCAGTATGGTTTCGATTCATCCAGGCATTCAGCATCTTTGCACTGATTGGAGACCTGATAGGTGCTGTGTTAACCATCCTGTACATCCCGGAGGAGATGCGGATGAAAGTGTACAAGAATAGGCCAAGGATGTTCTTCATCATCAGTGCCTTTCTGCTCGGAAGTGGTGAGACAATGAGATATTATCATTGTATATTACAATTAATGGAATATTTAAATACATGCCATATGCTGTTATTATCATTGTATTTGTCACTGTTTCATGATGTCAGCCACTCATGATATTTCTATTTTTCATTTTTACTTAAATTACTGTACTGGAAATGCCATTGAACATATAGCAGGTAGCAAAAGGTTAATACTATATTACGTATAATATTATAATTGACCTTCGGTTTTTCCCTGACTTCAGATGCAGGCGGCAAATTTCTGTGTCCCCAGATAACATTTTTTTCATTGAAGGGTAGATAAATGAACAAGCTTTAACCCCTTCTTGACAACTCCCGTATACCGTATGTCCAACATTGTGTGCCAAGATGCCGTCCTCTCGTACAATGTGCATCCTAAAATCAGCCGAATACAGCAATCGCGTGGAGCTTAATGTGTGCACCGTACTGGATTTGATATCTAATAAATGTACAACAATAGCTTTGAATGGAATTGTACCAGAAGAAAATTGGGTGCATTAAAAGTTGGAAAAACCAAATGTCACGAAGGGTAAAGATGATACCAATAACTCTGTATGCCCAAAAATTGACGAGCGCCTAATTCCTCCGCATCATGACACATATTTCTATTGTCCAGCCTTCTTGGTGTTCCTGATTGCCCTGGTGT
This sequence comes from Aplysia californica, assembly GCF_000002075.1. Classification (NCBI taxonomy): domain Eukaryota; kingdom Metazoa; phylum Mollusca; class Gastropoda; order Aplysiida; family Aplysiidae; genus Aplysia; species Aplysia californica. The sequence goes on along the minus strand of NW_004797912.1, from coordinate 195,988 downwards.
TTGCCGAGATGACCAACGACTCCAGCTGGATGCCACGGCCGTGGATGAACTATCTGTCCTGGAGCTACGGCCTCTGTGTGCTCTCCGGATTCTTCTCTGCTTTTGCCGGCATGTGCGTCTTTGTCTTAGGACTTATATACAAGGTGAGTTGACAGTGTTGGGTATGTGATGCGCATTGAGAATTTTTTTTTAAATGGTAATACACGGCGTAAATGCTATTTATTATTATCATTATTATTATTTTTATTATTTATTATGTGATCAACCCTACACATCCAAGTCCAAGCTAATGCCTAAGCACCATCATCATCATCACCTCTATTACCCTGGACTAGGGTATAAGCAACCAATTAGTACTGCTTACTTTTCCCTATCTTGGGCTAACTTCTTGACATTTTCATTCCATGAGGCCTGCCTCTTGGTCTCTTACCTTGTGGATTCATTCTAACGCTGCCTGGCTTCCTGGGATGGGGGAGGGGGGGTTTCCAATCTATCACCACCGCCTTCTTCCCACTCTGACTTGGTTCTTGTCTTATTCTCCTGAACACTTTTTCTCTTTGGTAACCACGTCTGTCCTTCGGATCTTGAATAGCTTTCTTAGAACTTTTGTTGATTAAGACCTGGATTGTTTAAATGTAAGTCAGATGCGTTCCATGTCTCACATCCATACACTTGCCGTGTCAAATGCTGATTTTATAGACTTGCGTTGTGGGTGGTTGACGGGTGCTTTAGTGTGGTTTGCTTCTTCTTTCCTATGAAACATCTATCGTCCTTATCTCCCTTTCTTCTTTTTTATGTTTGTTACTCTCTTGTAGCACCTCTAATCTTCTGGCGCTCATATGACCTTATGCAGTTGCGAGCGCTGTAAAACCTCTACTAAAACTAAAAACACTTCCGTTGCAAGTTGTTGTTTTTGCAGTATAATGTGAAAAGTGTGTCATTTTATCAACCATACATGTTGACGGATACAGTTTTTGCATAATAGTGCTAAGATTATGTAATTTGATCCTCAATCTATATTTAGGGATTTGGGTTTTGTAGGACAAGATGAAGAATGTGTTTTTTGGAAACAAATCATGGATGGTTGGCAGGTGCTCTGATTTGGTTTGCTCCTTCTTTCCCATTGAACTTCTATTGTCCTTATCTCTCACTTTTGCTTTTCTCTGTATGTTACTCTTTAGTAACACCTTACATCTTCAACACTCACAGACCTTTTCAGTCATTTTTGCAACTGCTTTAAAACTCTTGGTAAAACTCAACATTTACTAATCTGCATTGGTTTTGGTAGGATAAGGAAGAGAACGGAGATCCCGGTGTGACTTCTGCCGCGGAGTTTGCCAGAAAACGTCGCGAGTTGGAAAAGCAAGACGAAGCCATGAGGTCCCAGCCAGGCATGATCACAGACATGCAACTCCACCAGCGCAATGTGCAGCCATACTATCAGTCGCAGTATCAGCAGGAGCCGGCCCTACAGGACAAGCCGGACAGGAAGGGGCCGCACTCCGTCGCTGGCTCGCAGAGCACACGCGATGGGGAGTCCTTTGTATAATGTATAAATGAGTTCGCCATGCCATAGTACAGTGAGGAGGACAATGTGATTTGGTTTTATCTTGTGAAGTTGTTTTCAGTCTGACGAGTAGACATATTTGGACGCAATTGTTTGGGGATGTTTTGTTTTTGTTTCATGACACATTCCATGTTACTACACTTCAGTTTGCTGGTATTCCAGAAATTTTCATCAGAAGTCTGAAAAGTTAATCCAATTCCAAGAGTCATGGTTTAAATTGTAGGAGGCAGTTTGTCCTGTATGTTTGTGTGAAATGAAAGAGACAGATTTACTGACGAACGTTTAAATGTATGTGTATGTGTGAATTGCCTGGAATTATTTTTGGTGACTGTAGTAACTCATTTATCTTACTTTGTTGATGTTCGTGTTCTAAACAAAAGATTTCTAAATTTTTGTCGCACTATCTTGGAACCAAGCTGCAAAAAACTTAAAATGGGCAGGTTTTATTTGGTGTTATAATATTTATTTTAAAAATGTCAAGAGAATCTGTTAATTGTTGAATTTTAAAGTTTCAATATTTGGGTTTTAAAAAAAAATAGTTTCATTGTAATTACTGACAATGTTTGAAAGATTTATTTTTTTTTATGGAAAAAGTGTCCCGTCATGAACTCAACAAGGGTAAGCTGTTCAACATCCACAGAGTGCTTGGTTCTGTCCTTTTTAAAGGGGCTAGCAGAATTAAAAGGGCTGGCTTTCATTTGAGCATAGTAAATCTTAAGTTTTTGTGGAGTACAGTTGTGAAACAGTGATGCTGAACCAAAATTTACACGATTGAGTGGATCATCGAATGTCAGATGTTTCGTTAATGTAAGAGGAAGGATTTTTTTTTTCATGATCTGCTGTACATATTATTTCAAAGAGAGGGGCAGTCACCACAGTTGAGACAGAAGTTGTTGCTCTTTTGTCTTTATTGTAGGGGTATTTTTTTTTTCTCATTTGGGACTGATCTCACCCTTCGCAATAATATCCTGTCCAAATAGTTTATTTAGTCAAATTTGCATAATTATGCTAGATAAGTTTTCTTTTCTTTTGGAAAATTCTCTTCGCTAAAAAACAAAAATGTTTGTCTTGTATTGAAATTCTGTCAAGAAAAAAATGTTTTCTAAAAAGTACTGCCAAATTTGAGGTAGAAGTAGAAAAGATACCTAAACTAAAATCCCTTTTTTTGAAGAAAGATTTAAAGTTCAGCGTGTTGTGGAGTTTGAATCAATTCCCGTGTAATTCTTTGCGCTAATGAGGAATTTGTGTTCTTAAATAAAGTTCATTAGTCTAAATAATTTTTGCTTCACCGTTTTGCTCATTTATCTCACAGAAATGATGATATAACCTAAAAGTTTGCTGTTGTAAAATTTTCATTTTCCTTACCCATTGCATGTAAATAGATGTTATATATAAAACTGTAGTGTATATAAATGTTATATTTCTTTGAAGATTATCTTACATCATCCAGTACATTCCAAATAGATCTAGTTCTGAAAAAATTTTTACAAGAATTTTTTTTTGCATTTCTTGTTCCCTTGAGTAAGGTTCTTTTGCTTTTGTGGACTTTAGAGAAATAAAACAAGAGACATCATTTTGGCTTAATTGTTTTTGTTGGCATTTGTTCTGTTGTTCTATTTTCTTAACAGAAAGGAGATACATAATCATGAATTGTTAAAGATAAAGTCAAGCCATTCCTTCTGTAGGCCATCAATAGTAACCTCTCTCATTGTATAGGTATAGACCTGCGGTCACAGTGTTTTTTTCTTTTTTTCCTTTTTTTTTTAAGAACCATGGAAATAAAGTCGGAATAAATTTTGTCGGAAAGTGCTCTGAGCTTATTTGGAAAGGATAAATGGTTCCACCTCATCAGTTATCGTGTACAGCAGGATAATTTTCCAGCTAACAGTGGACAGTGCTTTTACATTCCCAAATGTGACACATCATCACACTCCAGAGATGATCATTGTCACAGTGCCGTCTGATTTGACCTTGATCAATTTGATACATTTAATTACTGGAATATATCCACATGATGTAGCAGTATCTCTCAAGGAGCTGTCCATGAGCTGTTGTGGTGTTGTTGCTTCACAAACGGGCCGACTAGTTTTGGGTTAATGTTTGCATCCACCTTATGTGAAATCTGCACTTTTTCATTCGGGAATATGTATCTTCTCAGCCCAGTGTTGAGAAAGGAGTCAGGTGCTCCCCCTTTTAGATCGATCTATTACTGTGTGTAGAAGACAAAGTCATAATTTTTTTCTAATGTACATTTTAAGAGAACCATTTTTTCATCATAATGTATGCCTACTTATATGAGGCTCCTCTCGTTATACCATTTGTTAATTTGTTTAGGCCTGCCAAGTACTTTGATAAAATCTGAGCTTTCCAATTTAAAAAAATAAATTTTGTTTTGTTTTGCACATAGAACCTCGGTCAGATTTATATGAAATCTGATTATTTTTTTCCTTCGTTGCTATAAGTTGTTGATGTGATAGTAGACATTTTTAATTGCATTTATTTGCAGTGCATGTTTATTTGCCATAGTCAGAAAGTTACGTAAATCTTGATCTACTGGAGTTTTGGAGATTTCAGCAATTGTTTCTCCAAAATTCCGATTAATGAGGGAATTCTCAGACAAACTCTTATTTTTGGTCCTGGAGTGGTTGGCAGGTCTAATTGTTTCCCAATTGTACTGTAAGATAGACCACACCTTATTCTTGTCTTCAGCCAGTCTAGGGCAGCTGCAGAGCCTTTGACTCTACGTGTACAGAAAACGAACCCTATAGCCTTATGTACAGAGGAAGTTTTGTTACTGAATTAACATACCAATAAAGGCTGCCAATTTGCACACCTATGGTTTTTATTTTTGCTTTATTTCTTTTCTTTCACTTTTAAAACATTTTATTATTGTATTCTCTTGTCTTTTTGGGATAATACTGCAAGACAGTCATTTGTGTGAGTGACTACTTCCTATTTTCTCTCTTGCTTTTTGTCTATGTTATAATGGCACTTTTCAAGACGTCCATGGGTCAAAAACAACCATTTTTCTCCTTGACAATGGATGGCCGTCTTGAACCATTTTGACAGTGTTTCTTTAACAAACTTTCATTGAAGTCTTTTTTTAATGCAGGTGTTTTTACACCCCCATAGACACAATTTAGATCAATTAGGAGGAGAGTTTTTGACCTTGCCTGTCGAGGCCAGCCTGGCCAGTGAGGGGGATCCTCTTCTCCTCCAGCCAGCTGTATCCCACATGTCTGAGAAAGACCGGGATACTCGATAAAATTTTCTTCCCACTTGGGAATCGAACTCGGTTCTGTGTGCAACAGCAAAGCTCCTAACTGCTACACTATAGACGCCGGTTTATCTAAGTCTGGAAATCTTGTATGTTTTAAACTTTTGTGTTTTATTATGTGTGCAACTACAAATGACGAGATCTGTAAAAGTAAAAGTGGGTCTTCTTAGGGTGCACAATTCAGTCTTGTCAAAGATCTATGAACTCTTCCCTGGTCCAGATGACACCCCATTCTCAAATTCACAACTAAACGAGATCTAAATTGTGTCAATGGTTGCATGAAATATAATTTACAATCTCCTGAAAAGGGAGTAAAAGTTGTTTTTAAAGAAAAAGAAAAGAGTACAAGTAATGTCAAGGACAACAGTGATCATAATCATGATGATTGTCACCTATCATAAAACTTAAAGTGTTTGTCCTGAAGATATTCTCTGTGGCGTCGGTGGCCTAGTTGTTAGGCTCTCGGACTCGCAACTGTAAGGTCCTGAGTTCTAATCCCGTCAGGGACCTGACGTTGTGTCCTTGGGAAAGGCACTTTACTACACAAATTTTCCTCACTTCACCCAGGTGGGAATGGGTACCCGGCTATAGACAGCGAAAGATCTTGTCAGTTTGTT
>NW_004797912.1:187310-188201 GCF_000002075.1 Aplysia californica | reverse complement strand
ACACACACGCACAGACACACAGGCCAAATGAAAAAAAGAAAGAAATCACAATTCAATTGTTGCATACTTGCAGCCTGAGATGAAAAATAACAAAACCAGCACGTTGATTCTATATCTTTACGTTTTAATTGAACTCAACACAACTGTTTGATTTTAACAAATGAAAAAAAAAAGATGTGCTGAGACCCGTGAAAAACATCAATATAACCGAAGATCAACTCAAGAGAGATCATCTCTTGTTCAGTCTACTGTCACTGTGGTATGTAAACTCTTCTTTGTTGCAGGTAGAGGATATCGGAGTCCGATTCCAGAGGAACAATGTTTTAAAAAATCATTTTTTCGTTTATTTATTTGTTTATCAAGTACCTTCTCTGTCTACATGGACATTGTTTCTTAGTCTGTCTGGATTATTTAAATGATCTAAACTGTGTCGAAGGGGCCGTAAAAATAGAAATCTGTTGGTGATTGGAGGGCGCCACTGGTGGGTCCTACTTCTTTACTTTTCCTTTGTTGTTTCTGTCTGTTTGTCTGCCTGTCTTCCTGTCTTACTTTTTCTCTGCACTAAATGACCATTACTGTGTCGATGTGCTTCTCTTTACTCAAACCAACTCAACAAACACAAACAAACTGAAAGAGATCTGCTTAATAAAAACCAAACTCAAGGGATGTGGAGAAAAGGATGGGTATCTCCTCACACTCACACAGTCACGCCAGCAGCTGAGTTTGTCGTCACGTCAATTGAGTTTGACGCCTCGTCAATTGAGTTTGTCGTCACGTCAACTGAGTTTGTCGTCACGTCAACTGAGTTTGTCGTCACGTCAACTGAGTTTGTCGTCACGTCAACTGAATTTGTCGTCACGTCAACTGAGTTTGTCGTCACGTCAACTGAGT
>NW_004797912.1:182699-186266 GCF_000002075.1 Aplysia californica | reverse complement strand
GTCGTTGGATTTTTTGTTTGTTTTGTATTTGTTGCTTAGTTGTCGTTTTAAAACAAATTGCTTCTATTGTTGCTGATTCTACTGTTACTGTTGTTTTTTGTAAATTGCTTCTGTTTTTGTTGGTGGTGGGGGTTTTTCTGGTCGCTTCGACTATTTTGGGTTGGTATTGTTGTTATTGTTGCTGTTGGTGATGTTTTTGGTACTGCCGTTTTCCTTTCCGTTTTTGTTGTTGCTGTTAGCGTTGTTATTGTTGCTGTTGTTGTTGTTGTTGTTGTTGTTGTTGTTGTTATTGTTGTTGCTGCTGCTGCTGACGCTGCTGCCGCCATTATCATTTTTTTTTTGTAGCTGCATTCTTCTTGATGAAGTAAACCCTCTAGTACTCAATGCATTACCCGTAATAGGTGTACGTTGATTGATTCCAAAATTGTGTCAAAAATTATGCAATATTGCCTGGGGACCAGAAATTTTGTTTCTTCATGCATGTAAATTTGCATCTTATATCTAACTTTAATTTCCTGCAAATTTTCAGATTTTGTTGCTTTTAATATCATTTTCACTTCCTTTTCCAAAGCTCTTTATTTACAGCAGTTTTAATAATGATTTAGATCAGGGTTCTCCTAGAATCCATTTTGGATAAGGGGTCCGGATCATCATATATTAGAAACAAATTTGGGATGGGTAGGTATTCGTGGGTTTTTTTTGGGGGGAGGGGTTGTCATGGAATTCAAACATGATAACAGAGGTCAAAATTACCCACTGGTAGGTGTTGTAGAACTCTGTCAGCTGTCCCAAAACTCCGATGACCAGCATCGGACCTACGCACGCTTGGGAGGGACTCAAAAACCCCATGTTGACCACCAGTCCGCCGATCATGCGTGAGGGAAAATCTAGAATGTTGAGAAGGGACAGCAGGTAAGCGCCTTCCTCGTCTGAAAATCCCTTTTCCTTGGCCAAGGCGGGAATGAATGACTGGGAAATGCCCTGCCCGGTGGCACCGCAGAAAAAAAATATACACAACGCCCAAAAGGAAACTAGTTTTAAAAGTACGGTATCTTTTGGCGTCCACAGAGAAAAAACAAGATCACGAATGTAGCGACTTCTTTTCAAAGTTTCCACCTCCGTCTTTCCCTTCTGTTTTTCGGTTGAGAGTTGACTGGATGAAATCTCCAAAGACGGAGATATACTGTTATGGGACTTCGTCAACGCTGAATCGGAAGACCCTCCTGGCGCACCGATAAATAACTCCCTGTCATCGCATACTTTTGAGCTTTCAGAGTCATCAACTTCTGATGTTAATTCAAAGTCTGGGTTGTACGTCTTCACGGGAGCCAGGAGGGCGCTGAAGACCAAAGTGTGCAGCAATACTCCAGCTGTCAACAGCGTACCGCCCTCGAAAGCGTATTCATCCAATAGACGTCGGATGAGCAAGGGGAAGACCACGCCCCCTACTCCTCCCCCGGAAGTGCTGAAGTTTGTGACGAAAGCTCTCCGTCTGTCGAAGTACAGCGCCAGCACGTAAGTGGGTGGTCCGTAGAGACAGCCCAGCGCCAAGCCTAGGGGAGACAGGAAAAGATTAGATAGATAGATAGATAGATAGATAGATAGATAGATAGATAGATAGATAGATAGTGTCTTTTTTAGTAAGAGTTTTACAGTAATTGCAACACAATCAGGCCATAATAATATAAGTGCCGACGATTAGAGGTGTTACAAGAGAGTAACAAAAATAAGGAGGAGAGATAGGGGCGATAGAAGTTTGATCATGATAGGAAAGAAGGAGAAAACAAAAGGTCGCAGTAGCAACGAGCAACTACTAACTACAAGGGCCCAATACAAAGACTGTGTTTAGGTTAGACATTTAAATAAATGAATAAAGAAAGAAAGAAATAGATTAATAATAAAGAAAGAAAGAAAGAAATGCATGTAAAGAAATAAAGAAAGAAATTTATAAATTAAATGAAATTGAAAAAAATTTATCAATATTCATTCCCTCATTCATTCCTTCATTCATTCCTTCCTTCATTCATTCACATTCATTCATTCATTCATTCCTTCATTTATTCATTCATCCATCCACCCATTCATTCATTCATTCATTCATTCATTCATTCATTCATTCATTCATTCATTCAGTAAACACGATTACCAAAGAAGACTCCGTGAGAGAGACAGAGCAGCTCCACCTTCCCTACACAGCTATTCAGAGCGACGCCCAACGCCAAGAGGAAGGAACCTGCCAGGCAAATCTTCCGGGGTGTGACCACTTTCACTAGGATACTCATACACAGGAAAGCTGGGGATAGTATTGTTATTATTATTATTATTATTATTATTATTATTATTATTAATTTTTAAAAAATAATTTTAATTTTAATTTTTTAAAAATTTAGTTATTCATTTATTTATTTATTTATTTATTCATTTTTTGAAATATATTTGTTTTAATAAGTTTTTATTTTTTAAATTTCTTTTTTTTTTTACATTTTGCCCTCCGTCTTCGACACATTTTACATTACTGTGAAGGCTGATTGAACGGGAAAGCGTCAAAGCCGCGCACTTTAAAAAAATGAATAAGCCGTATATACTGTCAGGGTCGTGAACTTTTAAACCGATCGATACAATTTATGATTTGCTAATACATTGTCATTCCAACGGTTAGAGTCCTCTTCAGAATGCATAAATATTATAATGCATACCCTCGTAGTATTTCCCATAACATTCTATAGATTCACGAAAACATATTTTCCAGGTGAGTCAGTTGATAGAACGAGTCAGGTGAATTCGCGTCATACACACACGAGATTTTATGCATAAAAATAAAACTGGTTTTCAAAACTAAAACAGTTTTACGTCCTGTTTTAAAATTACTTCAGAAACAACGACAGCCAAAACAATCGGGGCATAGCAGCAGATACAAAGGTGTCAACAACTGCAAGGATATTTTTCTTCTTTCATTGAGCCTAACCAAAAGAGCGTGCCAAAAATGTGCATTATTCAGTAATTCATTTCCAATCTGAAACTAAAACAGCTGGCCAGCAGAACGGCAGTGCGGGGAATAAGGGGAAAAAAGAAAGTTTTAAAGGCCTATGTACGCAGGTGGGACAAACCACAAAACTTCAGTGTCTGTTCTTTATGAGCAATTAAACACTGCTCCAACACTTTAAATGTCTCCCCTGCATTATAAATATGTTGTTGATGTTGCTATTGTTGTTATTGTTATGTTGTTGTTGTTTTTACTGAAAAGCCGCCGTTTCCTTTTACGTGTATACATAGAAATCGAATGCAATCTTATATCAAATTGATATATTAGCCATAACTTAGTCAAATGCAGAGGATGGTATTGGTACTAAAGATCGGCAATCAAACTGTATCAATGCCGTTATAAAGTGCGTGGATTTGACAATGTATTTTGCCCCGAAAGTGCACAGCTGTGATAGCGTCCCTACTGCAGACACATCAATAGCAAACAGCGGCGGCAACCACCACAAGAACGGCAAATATAGAATAACAACACCATAGATATTTAGTAACAACAACAAAAAAAACCAAAATAACAACCTCAAACAA
>NW_004797912.1:176795-178684 GCF_000002075.1 Aplysia californica | reverse complement strand
ACAGATGGGACTCAAGAATAACTGACTGCACTTATCGACCGTGATATCCAGGCATAACCAAATACCCACATAACAGTCCTTATCTCATTATACTGAGACCGTGCCTCCAAAAAAAAAAAAAAGAAATAAAAATTAACTGATCAAAATACAGCACTCACCTACCATGACTATCCAGGCATAACCCTTGTCTATGTTTGGACCAGTACGATGTTGAGTATCTAGTCTGGTCTCCGAATTATCATCATCCACATCAAAAATGGTTGTCTCGTTGGTTTCTCTCTCATCTTCTTGTGTCGCTTTCAACACGTCGTCTCTGTCTCTACGACCTTCACTCATCAGTGTCATATCGCTCTTAAGAAAATATTTCTGATCGTCCCTGACTTCTTTTACCTCTGTTTCTACGTTGCAATCCATCCTGTTTCTTGATGTCATTTTCTATTCTATACCAGAAGTTGATCCAGTCAACCATGGCGCACGAAAAAATCATTTCTTCATGTTGCTTGTAGAGATCTAGCTGTTGACCAATCTGAAAAAGCACAGGATTATAGGTTGGTTATACAGATTCATGCGTCAAATTGAACGTCCAATTGTCAACTAGATCTAGGCGAGTTGCCAAGTACATTAAAATTCAGAACTATTGTAGCTTATGTGTATGTGTGGCCCTGCGAGACAACACGTCGGATGGTGCGGCCAGTAAAAGGGATCAAACAACAAGGGAGGGTGACCATTTTCAACGGATAACCATCATAAAAGTATAGGATTGATTAAACTAATGCGGTAATCATTTGGATCAGCGGTGTACAACTTTGCAAAGTTCATAGCATAAGCTACACAAATCCTTCTTTTTCTGTTTCTGTTTGTGCAGAGGAGTGTGGTAACCTACACAGAGAACGTGTCAGCCTTTGTGGTGACAGAGGTGAGAATGTTGAGCGAAACAAGCTTAAGAAGTGAGATGAGTGAGGCGTATCCCTGGACCAGGCACATTACATTTCCTATATGGTAACAGGATGCTGCTACTTGGCAATTGGCAATAGTGCACTATTGATCGCAATAAAAATTATAATTAAATTAATTTACACCAGACTACAAAATCATATCGACCGTGTGCTCAGTAGCGTCGGGTGGGTTGTATAGAGGATGGGGCTTGCGGTGATCACTCATGTTATAAATGATGCATAATGACAAAAAAGACTATGAAACACGCACTTTCTTTAAAAAACCCACGAAAGTGTAGACAGATTCAAAGGTATTATAATACGATTAGTAGCCATACTATGCTTGAAACCAGGAAGGTGGACTCACTCATCAGTGCTTCTTTATACATGCACATAATTTGTGTACTTCGGTTTTTTTGTGTTGAGAAAATTTGCCTATGATGTTTGTTTGTTTTTTGTTAAACGGTGCTTTCTTCATGATGAACCAGCCATGATTAAAACATCTCGTTTGTTTAACATCCACAACAGGATGCAAATATTCTGCTGTTTGATGTGGTCTCAGTCTCTAGACAGTGAGCTTAGCTTCACGTGATAAAGAACTAAATGATGCATTATGACTAATAAGACAATGAGACACGCATATTCTTAGAAAAACGCACACTGGAAAAACGTAAAAACATTAAAAGCAAATTCCCAATAAGTATTATACACGATGCATTGCTGCATTGAAGAACAAACATAAGACTCCAATTTACAACTACCTCAACTTACTGATACAATAAAACGGCGCTTGCTCCATAGTTTGTCTGATCTCCACACACAGAACACAAGTGAACACAATACGCACGCAATAAATCGCTATCAGTTAACACTCTCAAAACTTAATTCCAGTGTACACATACAATCTTAGCCCATAGACATCATCAGATTAACTTAGCTTTATTTTAAAAAGTG
>NW_004797912.1:173779-174934 GCF_000002075.1 Aplysia californica | reverse complement strand
TCTTCTTCTTCTTCTTCTTCTTCTTCTTCTTCTTCCTTCCTTCCTTCCTTGGAGCATAAATTTGATGAATTTATTAAATATGCGCCCATTTATTGATCAACTTCACCATATACCACTACTTCTGACGTATTAACCGAGATGACTCCTCGCACCTCCATCTGTCCCCGGTATTAACAACAAGAAAAAAAAAGGGGATGTGACTTTAAGAGGAACAGACCATTAAAATGTACGGCGTGACACAGCGGAAGAGGGGTCAGCTGACCAGTAAAATATCCCTAACTAGTCATCTCCGACGATGCTCAGGGATGTAATAATTGTCATGTCATGAAACAATTAGCGCCGTTTGTAGTTAGGTCACTAGGTTACTAGGCCTTCAACAAAGAAGGGGGTCCATGAAATCTATCGCATATTTTAGGCTACTCCCCTGCCTCCCTCGGCCGTAAGAGTTGTTTTTTAACTAAGTTACCATACATTCGAATAAACTAACAGGCGCAGATACATTAGAGTTCTACTTCGTCTCTTCAGATCTGAAAAATGTCACCGTAATCAATAAATGCATAATCAGTTTAAGTTTCTGCAAAACTACTCACTCTTCAATGTCTTTCTGTCCTCTGGTTCATTGTCTTGCCATTAAATCGTTGGTCCTGCCCCAGGACCCCTGACCTTGAGCGAGGTCACTGTGACGGAGCCTTTGAACATTATTTTGTTTGCACCGCTGAAAATGTTATCACTTGAGTGTTTAGTTCCAATGCAGGATGAATGAAGTTGATTAAATTGCAGCTAACAAAATAGATTAAGTTCTCGAGATCAAAGTTACAATAAAGAGAATGAAAATGAAATAACAACGCCCTCACCAACCCAAAAATACGTTCTGTATTAAAAATTAAAATATGTCAGCCTCTCATTCACTGTGCCCTTGACTATCCCCAAACTGCAAAACAGGCTATTGTAGATGCCCACTTGTTAGCCCCAGGAGCCACTCCTGATTCCAGGTAATAAAAGTTTAACTAAGTTTTGAAAGGGGCTCTCGTGGTCAAGAGGTACGATGTTATTGCCTCTCTTTCAATAGGTCCCGGGTTCGAAACTTGACAGTGATGGAACATTTCCTTTTCTTAAAAAATTCTTCTCACCTTCCCTGCCCTCTAATCATGTTCT
>NW_004797912.1:170948-172671 GCF_000002075.1 Aplysia californica | reverse complement strand
CTCCTGACTCTTTCTGCAGCCTTTCTACTGCTACTCCTTGGCTCCTCCTTACTGCTGTCTTTCTGCCACACCCCTGATCTTCTGGTAGGAAAGATCTACATCTAGCCTTCTCGGATAAGGGCGAAAAAATCTCGGAGGGCCTGTGTGCAAGTTGCGCACGTTAAAGATCCCTTGGTCTAAAATCGACAAGAGCAGGCTTCGGCCGCCACCCGGGCAAAATTCAAAATTTCCTCCCAACTGAAAAATATTAGGTGTGTCCCGCGTCCTCATATGACATTATGCAGTTGCGAGCGCCATAAAACACTTTACCAAAAAAAATAAATAAAAAAAAATAATGGCTATTGATGACCTAACGATTTATATAACGAAGTCGAAGTGTATTGAGTTTGTGCAAGGAGTGTCCGTCTGGTAGGACCACAGTCACATATGTAGTCACTGTTTTGCTTCTATTTTTTATTTTTTTATTCGTAAAAAAATACGGTCTTACTTAAGTAGACTAGATCTAGATATCTATCTTACCTTTCGTCATCCTTTGGGAATCGAAACAAATTTAAAGTTGGATTTTTCTTTCTGGAATTGGTGCAGCTTACACTTACAGCAGAACTCCATTAACACACCGAGTTAACTGGAGCCACGTAGTCAGTGATCAACGAACACGCCTGAACAATGAACGCAGTTTGTATAATTGTTTACCACGTTCATTTCCACGATCAGCTGGTGACCCAGATACGCGAATCTGGGCGAAGTGACGGCTCTCTAAACTGACTTGTAGAACCAAGTAATGAGAGTCAGAGAGATATAAATTAAATATTAAAAGTTAAACCTAGGCTAGTAAATAGAGAAGGCAAATACATTCCCAGTAATAATTGAAACAAATAATGAGATATGGGCAAAGCTTTCCAAATAATAATACTTGAGGGAAGTATAAGCCTAATAAGAGGTAGGCAATGCATTCCCTATATAAATATTATACTTGAATCAGACAGACCCAATTTTCTCAACAGACTGCACCATTGACACAGGGCACACATACTGATTGAATTGCTGAAAGTGGTGTATTATACTGCGGAAATCACACTGCAATTTATAAAGAAAAATACAAAACAAGGTAGAATCCATAAGCGACGTAACGAGGATAGAAGAGCCAGCACTTACACTATAAGCCTACGCACACACTAACATCGCTAACAAGAATAATTCTGAATCATACACTGCACTCAAAAACTGTACACTTTGCACATTTCCGTGAACACTGTGGAGGAAAGACACAAGAAATTGCGTTTGTTGTGTAACCTGGCGCGACAGGGCTTACTATATGACCTGCAGGAGAGAGAGAGAGAGAGAGAGAGAGAGAGAGAGAGAGAGAGAGAGAGAGAGAGAGAGAGAGAGAGAGAGAGAGAGCGCCAGGTGCCCACAGCGAATCTGGGTCACAATTCGGATATCCAGTTATGAATTGTTCCACCTCACCTAATATACATCCAACATTGGTCCGTCTTCGACTTTTTCCGACCCGCTTTCGTACTTACTTTAGAATCCCTTTGGGGAAGAAAAAAAATCAGGATCTAGTTGTCCTTCACTTATAACCGTTTCACTGTTGGTGGGTGTCTGGCGGGTGCTCTGGTATGGGTTGTTACATCTTTCTTCCTTTCTCTCCTCTCTAAAAACCGTGCGAGCACGATTAGGGGACTTTCAAATTATAATCTTACGCCTGGAAAAGGGGGGG
>NW_004797912.1:169646-170713 GCF_000002075.1 Aplysia californica | reverse complement strand
TGCTTGAATGATTTACTCTGGGGATTTTTTTTGTGAATGTAGAACTGCAGATATTATTATGTGCATGTATGAGTATATGCATGGTTTTCATGAATATTATGTAAAGCGCATAAAACAATGATTGTAACACGGAATTGCCTGATATAAATGCCAAATTATTATAATAAGTGAACAATGTAATATTACAGGAAGGGGGCGGGCGTAAGAGGCAAATGTAAGAAAAGTGTAAGAAGGGGGGAGGAGGAGGTATAAAGTACCCAAAAAGGTGTAAGATTGTTTTCGAACGGCCCCTTACGCTATCGCTGGTTGAAGATAGTGAAGGGCTTAGTGACTGAGATGCTGTAGGCCTATAACACGGTATTTGCCTATATTTTAGTTTTAGATTTTAATTTTATCTTTGTGCTGGTGAGAACCGTTCATTCACTTTTAATCGCTTTTTGTCACATTGATTTCGAGAACTAAATCTATTTGTTGGCTAAAAATCAACTTCATTTATCCTGCATTTGAACGGAACACTCAAGTATCAACACCTCCTCCGTTAAAACTACAAACTTACAAATGCGTTACTGACGGTGACCTTATTATGTTACTTTGACCTCGATAAAGCAGCTCAGTGTCACACACGCGGGGCAAGACAGAAAATAAAAGCAAGGCCATGACCCAACCGCACTTTGCTTGAGCGCTACGCTCGATTGGAGCAGACACGCGTTTACGTTCTCTAGCGTTTAAGAACTTATACAAGCTATCTACGCTCTCTTATGTAGCAGAGAACCTAAAAAAATAGCTCGCTTGCTCTGTCTAACGCTGAAGATCGTATCTTGATCACAAAGTTTACGTACTCAATAATATTATAACATGTTTTATGTAAACGAGCCTGGTGCTTCCACAGTGCTTACGCTTTATTTTCGCAAGCTATTTACTTTCGCGAAAGATTCATTTCTCGTGAATTTAAAACGCTCGCGAAAGTAAAGCGGTCTACAGTTTCTTGTCTTTACAGCCACGTTAAACCCCAACCAACCAACCAACCAACTAATACATTCTTTCATCAAATCGAGATGACTACTACC
>NW_004797912.1:167596-168994 GCF_000002075.1 Aplysia californica | reverse complement strand
ATCGTATTATGCGTAGATCACGAAGGCACTGATATGGCATGGTATATGTTTTTTGAGCTATATTAATGGCTATTTTCGTCTATGCAAAAGGTCAATTTAGTTTAAGATAGTCTCAAGGTTGTCTTCATGCTGCTTCTTTCATGGCTAATTCTTCCTATGTTTGAAGGGCAGATTCTGTCGCAGTGCTCGTGCATGTCAGAGAAGTTGATCGAAGCTCTGTAGTTCCGCTGCTTTCCTTTCGTCTTTGGCGCTTCTCAGCCTGGTAGTTTCTGAGGCTGCTCTTTAGCGTTTTGGTTTTTCCCGTTATCTTTTTTCTACATATTTCCCTGTTCTCAGCTATTTCTTCCCAGCTGCTGACATCTACTCCAAGCTTATATAGGCTGTTTTTGCAGGAGTCTTAGTACTCAGTTTTGACCTTCCTCTTGGTCTCTTTCCCAGGGCGAGTACTCCATAGAGAAGTTACTTTGGAATCTGTTTGTCGTCCATTCTCTTGAAATGCCCCAGCTATCTCGATTTTCTTCAACACAGGATGGTTGTCATGCTCTGGAGGTTTGCTGGGCCACACTTCAACATTGGTGACCTTTGCACGCCACGAAATACCTAAGATCTAGCGGCAGCATCTGAGATGGAAAATGTCGAGGTGCTTTTCTTACCTCCTGTACAAGGTCCATGTTTCAGATCCATAAAGGAGTGTGCTGAGGACACATGCTTCATAAATCTTGATCTTTTTTTGATGGTTAATCTTTCATTTTCCCATGCTCGTTTTGTCAGGCTTCCAAAAGTTGTTGCTGCTTTCCCTATCCTGATGTTGATCTCATTATCAAGTGATCATGTAGTAGAGCTAGTGGTAGACCCCAGGTAATAGAAATTGTCCACTGTCTCAAATTCCTTGTCGTTTTACTGAGCAACAGACATGGTAATGGCAGTTTATGGGGCCAGCGAACACCTTGTATTAATAACAAGAGTGGATAATGCTTGTTAAGCTGGCTTCTTTTATTTACCGTTTGTTGGTGCTTTACGCAGAAGAACGTTAAACATGCTGGGAAGCACTGCACAACTGTGAACCTACTCTATGAGAGAACCTTGCTGGCCTATTTGTGTTGCAAATGTCTTAAAACTCTTACCAATTTTTTTTAGAAAACTAAAATAATCCACTGTTTCTTTTAGCTATCATAGATCTACATAGCTGCGACCTCACTGTGACTTTCACAAAGACCTGGACGTCACCACACTCTTGCTCAAACTTCAAATAAAACATAATGTTATGTGTATTGTACTATGTTCATCTCAGATATGATTTAGAAAACAATATGCGAATGAAGTTCCGGATTAATCCTGCTATTTCAGACAGCGATCCAGTGATCCAGATCAAGTAAACCAGATCCCTACCCAGCCGCA
>NW_004797912.1:165149-166792 GCF_000002075.1 Aplysia californica | reverse complement strand
CAATGCCCTGTCTCATGTAGGCTACCTCAGACCCGATTCCACCCCCACTCCGTCCCCTCACCCAGGGACCCCTAACCCCATTACCCTTCGTTCCCAATCTTTAACCCTTCGATCCCAATCCCCCTCGTCAATCCCCAACACCTAACGATTCCATGCGCTCACTGCACCCCGTTCCGCCCCAGACAGGAGTAAGACCACGAGGAGAGGGTAAGAGGGATGAGAAGAGAAGAGGTTTTAGGATCCTATAAGTCACGCTTTTTCCTACCGTTATTAAGAACATTTTAAAGAAATGATTGCTTATGTTTGCTTTGCTCGTTCCATCGAATATCCAAATACTATTTATGTCAAACTTTTGGACATGGTTCATGCTCTGGTGTTTACGATCCAGATGGTGTATGCGATGTAGCAGTTCACGGGCGCTTCGCCGTCGCACACAAAAGACCTGAGTTTAATTCCAGTGTGGAGATTTTTTGTTTTTTAAAGAGAGATTCTCCTTTTTTTCTACTGGGACATGGTATCATTTTCAACTTGGGTTGGCCCTGACAGGTATAGGGTCAAAGCCCGGCCCTGAAGGATTTATGATTACAGAGGGTCTTGAAATAATACATTAAAAACAAGAAAATAAAAATGAATAGACGATCAGGATGCAGATTTTACTAAAATGTGTCGAAAGAGATCTCGTGGTGGTGGTGATGGCGAATAATAAAAAATGTTTTTAAAAATTGACGCTTTCTGTAAATAAAGGGTTCCTTTGCATAACGGGCTAGATCTATACGCCAAATCTAGGCATTTCCTGAAAACCCTACCCACTTCTTATACTTATGATATTAATTATTGTCGTAAGAATATTTCCCCCTTCCAGTTGCACTGTATCCCTTGATATTATGAGTAATGAAACTGTTTTTCGTCCATACGTTGTTTTCACAGAATCGTTTAATTTTGTCCCATTTTTTTTCAGTTTTGAAGTAAATGGATCTGGTGCGTTTTGTCACAGAAATGTATGGGAGCAAAACGTACCAAAAGAGGCATTTCTTCATCATAATGTGCTTATCATTTGCGTTGTCACGTCTCGTTCACTTACGTTCAGCTCGTCACTCTTATCTGAAATACATTGTGTACCTAGCCTACATGATGTTACCGTACCTCAGAATTTAAAAGTTCTATCTGATATTTTTTTATCCGTTTTGAGTTACTAAGACCATGAGATCAGAAATCAACACTGCTCTATCTGCTCTATCAAAATCGTAAGATTATTCTGAGTGGTTATTAAGTTATACAAAAAATTACATTCGAAAAAGCTTGACATGCTTTAAAACTGAAAAATTCTGACGTCAAATTTCTCAAAACTAGGTACTGAGCAGATAGAGCTTTGTAATTCTGAGGAAGCGAATTTACCTCTAGTATACATGGAGATAAGACGGCGTTTGGCCGATGTTCTTTCACTTCTGATGCTCTTGGCTTTGCCTTGACTGGCTGGCTATATTATAGATCTAGGCTTTTTCGACCTGTAGACCTATTTAATTATCATTCATCACTCATTTTTAGTCGGAACGAATTGAACTTTGCGCTTTTTGCGCTTCAGTAGATCGTGTGGTGAAAGTCTTTTTCACTATAATTAACCAATGATTATTAGTATATATATA
>NW_004797912.1:160417-163813 GCF_000002075.1 Aplysia californica | reverse complement strand
CCCCCCCCTCCCCGGTAACCGAAAACGTTTAATGTGTTCCGCGCGTTCACATGACCGTATGCCGTAAAACATTTTTAAAAAGCAACATTAAAAAACCCTTTATAATTGTTTTTATTTCTAATTTATTGTTATATTCTTTACCACAGAATAGCATGCAAAAGAAACTAAACAGTCGAGTCATGGTTTTTCTGTACTCACGGTGAGCCACGGCATTTTCAGAACCATTCAAATGAGAAGAGTCAACTTTATCTTCCATCTCTTTGTTCTTAGTTTAATTTTCCTAGCGGGTGGGGACGAAACCGTTTCCCCTCCAAATTTCCTCTAATTTCATCTGATGAAAAGTTGCCTTATAAGTGATTCGATGTGATTTATAACTGTTAAATCTCAGCTGCACAAACACAAATATGCACAAACAGCATTGAAAACATTTTCCGTCTATGAACAGGATTAGGCCGTGTGGTCGCGAAAAGTAGACCGCACACATAGCAAAGGTCCAATGAACGCTTAGGCAACTGTGTCACTGAGGGAAAGTGTGTCGTAAACTTGCACCCCATTGTCAGGGCTAAAGTCTGTAGGCCTTTCACTACTACTACCCACCGCCACTGATAAATTAAAAATTGTTAGTATACTGCTTGTGTTAATATTGTTTTCGTTCTCGGTAATCATTATTTTGTTACCTTTTATTATTTAAATTACAATTTATTAGTATTGTTATCATTACAATAACACTGTTCTTTATTATGAGTGTAATCATTATTGCGATTATTATTTTGATTCCCGAAAATGTTTGTTTTATTCTCTTGTTTCGTTGTCGGAGGAATAGGTTATGTAGAATTGAAATACAGGGGAAGTAAATATTATATCTTCAAGAACCCGAAGACGGCAAAGTTATCTTCCTTGAATGTGCGTTTGTTGACACCCATCTTGCAAAACTTGATCATTATTTTATTTTAGAATAAGTAATCCGGTAAAAGTAATTAACCGCTCCCCCAATAAAAAAAAAAAGAAAGAAAAGAACAAAAGAATTCAAAACTTAATTAATGTTTTAAAAATATTTTAAAGTAATTTGAAATTACTCCTCGTGAGATGAATATTTTCATTGTCGTTGTCAAAATCGTCATTGTGCATGACGTCACAGTGGCTAGATATATTATATGGATCGAACCGGGCCACCGACTCTGTAGTCAAGTATGAGTGCTCCGTCAGCGCAGTCGGTATCGTGCTTGACTAAGAAGTGGAAGGCCAGAGTTCGAATCCAAAGTGGGCCCTCTTGTACTCTGGTCGTTTTGTGGAGTTTTCAAGGATCTCAGCCTATTTGACTCGGTCCTATCTAACACGGATGTTAAATTCAGAGGTCCGGCCTCTGAAATAACTCTGTAGATATGTCATTACCCGGTAACAGTGTTTACAGGGGTGTTTAAAACATACTTATTTGCGTTTTATTTTAGTCCAACATGATTCCAACTGCGCTAACGCAGTACCCTTACTCTTCTTTCTTCCTTTGAACTTTTGCCAATCGGTTTTTAAATAATAGATATTATGGCTTATTAGCATAATAAGTATCTTGCAAAGGAACCTGGGTCGACAACAACAAACAACAACAACAACAACCACAACAACAACAACAACAACAACAACAACACTGAATCTTTAACAATAAGAACAACACTGGATTGACATCAATAAGAACAACACTGGATTAATAACATACATTTTGCAGAGAATCAGAGTCTAACGGACTCTATCTTTCACTGTCAATAGCCAGGTAATCTTTCCCACCTGGGTAAAGTGATGAAAATTCATACTAAAAGTCTTTCCCAAGGACACAAAGTCAAGCACCTGATGGGGTTCGAACTCACGAGCAATAGGTTGCGAGTCCAAAAGCCTAATCAGTAGAACATCGACGCCATTGTGCACAAACGTCTGCGGTGTAGCCATCTGGCGATTCGCCGTCGCACGCTTATGAACTGAGTTCCATTTCCCGTGTGGGGAGAATTTGTAAGTATCTCTGTCTTTTTAATGGCACGTTGTATCCCTTTCGACCCAGAGTGGCCCTGACAGGCAATGTTGAATCTCAACTCTCAAATTATCTGCAATGTGTCGATGGGGGATTAAAAAGTAAAGTTGTTCCTGTATCCGATCCGGACATTGGGGATTGCATTATTAATGAGACAATTTCCTGGGCCTTCATCATATTGTGGTAGAGTGACCAGTTCCTTTCCACGCCACCTTTACTTTCATAACTCGAATTCGAAGTCAGGTACCCATTACTGCTGGGTGGGAAGGAGGGGGCGAAAAAAAATCCGTGTCCGAACCGAGGCTCAAACCCGGACTTTCCGCTTCGGAGACGAGCGCACTAACCGCTCCGCCACCACACCCTCTGAGGGATTAAACGACCAAAAACAAACATTTTAAAAAGAAACTATGCAACAAATGTTATAGTAATTAAAAAACAACACCTCATTTAAATCGATTTTTTTCAGACGCTTTATTTTCTCTAGAAGAAGCATTCTGACCTCAAGCAGTCATTTGAGCGACATAATAAGCTCATTTATTGTCGAAAAAAAACTAGATCTAGATTACATTGCATGTGTATAAGAATCTGTAGAATGCCGACATCTGAAACAACAAAGATATTCAAATCTGCCTGGTTACATCCCTTAATTGCCTCAATACATTTTAAAAAGGTAGCAGATCAGTATACATAACAATATTATTATATCCAACATAGTATACTTATGCATTGTAAATAAACACATTAAAATTTGTAAGTCTGTCAGAATATAATGTAGACTTTATCCAACAAATATTCAACACTGTACAAAGAGACTTTATGTTTTAGAAAAGACACGTATAAGTAAGGTAAAACAAACAGAACAACTTTGTGTGCTATTATAACGCATGTAAACATGATAGAGACAGCAATTAGTTTAAAAGTACTGCACGTAAAGCTAGCTACACGTAAAATCGTAATATGAATACTTTAAAATCTTCCCGACGCCCACTGAACTACGTCGAGTTGAAAAAAAAGAAAAGTAAATACATTCCCCAATAAATCGGCCAGTGTATAATGGAAGGCCCACATAATAATATACCTACGGCAATTAAGGAGCGACCTGTTTTTTGACTCAGCTCAAAAACTGAGGGAAACATGACTGGATTTTGTAGAAAGTGACCGGATTCTGTGTGAAAGAGAGCCGGGCAATGATACCACCGTTAATTAATGAACACACTCGCCTACATGGCTGGACGTTGGGAGGAACAAATTCTTCTTCTTCTGGATGAGGTTCCCGTACATAGTATATTATTATATCGATTTCACGCAAATATAATTACAACATGAAAAACGCATGTTCACACACACACACAAACTTACACACACACACACACACACAC
>NW_004797912.1:157856-159666 GCF_000002075.1 Aplysia californica | reverse complement strand
GTGTGTATGTGTATGCGTGTGTGTGCGCGCGCGCGCGTGCTCGAGGGGAATGTTATGGGAAAATAAGATCAAATGGCCCAGGGTTGGGAGCCCTAAAGCAACAGTGTTGATGTCGTTTTGTTTGTTTCTTAAACTGGGCTCGTACATTGTATAATATGTACAAACATGTACTTCGAAACCCTTCCAAAAATTGGGCCTTCAACAAACTAAAGTCTGCTCTTGATGAGTCCTTCTTTCACGATGACACATCCCAGCAGACAGCGTATAGTCGACAAGAATAATTAAGCCTATAATTAAATATAAAAAACTACCTCTAACGAGAATTGAACTCAAGTCTACTGCGAGCGAGCAATGGCAAAAAGCCCTTATCCCCATCCCTTGCCCGACGACTAACTCAGCCCCAACCTGGCGTCCAAGTGAGCCGTGTCCCGAGGTACAGGCTGAGGAGACGGCTGTAGACGTCACCAATAGCAAATGGTCGCTTTTAAGCACAAGGGGGCTATCCCGAAAAAAATGTGGTTTTGAGAAAATCGAAGGTAAAGTGTTTTTTTTGCCCCTTGTTCAGTTCCTTTAAAGGACAAGGAGAGTTTTCTCTATAGCCAAACAAATATATGACACCAATGTAACCAAACTTCTCCAATAGGTAGGGCAATTACCACTTTTGGTGTAGGTCAAGATTTCTGGAAACCCCCGAAATTTGGGTTAGCCTGCTTGTCCTGAAAAGCGACCAAATGTTTTACCGCACATTAACATAATTTTAACAACAAATTAGGAGGTGGGGTTAAAGATGACCTTTCCCACCAACAAAACCTACCGAAATGGAAGGAAATGGTCAAAATTAATATTATTTCTTTTTTTGAGGGCTGGTATAGTTTTTAAAGAGATCTTTTCAAGCGATTCAACCTCTTGCAGCACCAACAATTAATTCGCATAAATCTAAAAAACGCTTCCTCAGAACGCCAATTTAACTCAAAACTACACACCGTGATCAGCATTTCAATGTCTCCAGTCACCACAACACAGTTATATTTACCATAACGTCCTCCGAAATCTAGTGGTTAGGGTACCGGACTCGTAATCGTAAGATTGTAGATTCGGGGGTTCGAGGCTCAGTTCCGTCCGAAGTCGTGTCCTTGGGAAGTGCATTTCACACAAATTTTTCCATTTTTGACTTGGTCCTATCGGAGATGGACGTTACATTTGGAGGTTTCGCCTCTTAAATAACCTTAATATAGTGTCGTAAAGGGAGATTTACCTATACAGGTTCGCACATTTTCGAACAATGATATATAATTATAACCACCTTAACTTCCATTAACTGCATGCAGTCCTTCACAGGACGAAATAATATTCTAGAATCGAGTTAGTCTTCACTATGCGTAGTGATGAAAATTTTTAAGGCAAAAGTCGGATGAAAGACCAATTACGATAAAGCGACTTTGTGGCGATGACGTCATACTGGAGGGCAACAAACCATTTTAAAAACAAGTGAACAACAAGAATGCGTGAAATCATGCATTGCACAATAGAAGCAATCGTATGATGTCAGAAAACGAGCTGAACCCTTTATAAGATCTGAAACTCTTCTTCTAGCTAGAGCGCATTGAAAAAAGTACAGCTTCGAGAAGTTGTCTTTATTCAACATCCCCGCTACATGCATAGAAAACATGATGCAAAGAAGTTTTTGTTAGATTGTAACTGCTGGACCACTCAAAAATCTCTGTTTCCAATCATATCTGAGAGTTGTTGTTTTGTTTTTGTTGTTTTGTTTTTGGGTTGTTGCTTTTTTTTTTGGTTGTTGTGTTGTTGG
>NW_004797912.1:152623-155854 GCF_000002075.1 Aplysia californica | reverse complement strand
TGTGTGTGTGTGTGTGTGTGTGTGTGAGGAGAAAAGATGAGGGAAGGGGTTCACTCTGGCTGTAAGACTGGATACGATAAAAACAGAACGACCGCCCTTGTCAAATATGGAGATGGTTCTCTTTTTTGCTGCAACATCCCACAACTTTTTATTGCTACGGTTTTGGCGATAATTTACATTTTATGGAAATGGGAAGCAACATACCGTTTAACTCGCTACATAATCTATACTGCTTGTGGCTTTTGTGTTAAATTTCATGATACGCCTGTTTGCCCAGTAGGCTACATGTGACATTTTGGAGTAACTGTGGTTAGGATATTCGAAAACCTGTTCATTTGCTTTACTTTTGTGGACATAAATGCTAATTTCTCTTGAAGAGAAGTAGAGGGGTATTTGCAATTGAAGGGGATTGGGGTCACCCGTGTGGTGTGAGAAGAAGACTTACAACTAGCGAGAAAGTGGCTGCCGAAATTTTGTGACTTCCAAAGCTTGAGTTTTCTTGGAAACTGCAAATTTACTCTCCCTGGGCCTTTGATAAACGTTTATCAGTGGCCTACACTTTGAGATGTTTTCGGTTTTGTTTTTTGTTGTTTTTTGTTGTTGTTGTTGTTGTTTGTGTTTGTTTTTTCTTGGGGTGTGTGATGTGTATGACGGTTTTTTTTTGTTTGTTTTTTTTTGTTTCTGGTGGAAAGAGAGGGGGGGTGATGTTGCTATTACAACTGAAGGTTTTTTCTATTCGCGGAAAGTAACGCCATTCGTCAGTTGACAGACGAATGGAAATATTCCTTGTGCAAGGCCTAAAGGGTACGCCGGAGACATGAGTCCCAACACGACATTCGACAGAGGCTGAACATTTTCTCTTCCCCTATCTGAATAAGGTGGCGATAACATGTCATCGGCCCTTTCGACGAACAAGAGATTTTCAGCCTCTAAAACGTTCGACGAGAGCGGTGGACTGATCCGGTTACGCCTAATGCACACGACAAATCGGATTTATTTGACTGAGTCGGGGCCAGCCAATTTTCCTTCAAGGAGGGGTAAAGAGCAAGCATTTTGGCGCACAATACGACTTCCCCTAGCTCAAGCAAATGAACCTGATTGGCATTGTCCAGTCGGTTATATGACGTATACCACATCCGATACGAGGGCAAGGAGTAAGGCTTTGCGTGGAAAGATACATGAAATACAGCAAGGAAGCAAATACTACACCACGCAGCATGTCTCTGAAATGGGCAAGATGCTTTGGGTTTTTAAAAATATAGTTTTAGTACATAATGTAAGTCAAATAAATACCGAAGATTAGGTGTTATAAGAGAGTATCAAACACACAAACACAAAAAGGAGGAGACATAATGACGAAAGATATTTGATAGGAAAGAGGGAGCAGAATACACCAGAGTACCCGCCACCCACGCACACCGTGTCTCTTGTCTCTGAAATGGGCAAGATGTTTTGGAATTAGACATCATAATTACAGCACCAAATCGAATGCAGCCATGTTAATAATGGTGAGGGAAAATTGGGAAATTTGTTTCAACGTCTTGATCAGAGGTGATGATGATGATGATGATGATGATGATGATGATGATGATGATGATGATGATGATGATGATGATGATGATGATGATTAACTCAAGACTCTCCCTTCTACTCTGCTTACCAAACAATGATGATGATGATGATGATGATGATGATGATGATGATGATGATGATGATGATGATGATGATGATGATGATGATAGTCAGCATCTCTATTATCATCTTTTATCTATTTCATCATCAACACCGTTACATTCAAAAGTTAAAATAACTGTAATGACTGTCTGTGGTATTGATTGTCTGACAACGAACCTGTCATGGATCTCAGTTTGATAATGCCACTGTAAAAAAACAAAACCAAACAAAGGTCCTTCTATGAAAAATGAAACTGCACTGATACATACACGTAACGCGGGGGTGATGACCTGATAAAAAAAAATCCAAACCGTAATAGAGCCTGGGTATCTCTATACATATTTTTAAAACAATATTTTTTTTTTGTTCTGTTTGTTTTGTTCTGGGGTTTTTTTTATGTTAAAGGAAGGTTGCATCAAAATGAAAATAAAGAACGTCTCTATTAGTGTTTAGAGTTGGGGGGGGGCGGGGGGTTCAACCAGATCAGCACGTTCTCGTTACGTATGCAACTACCTTTTCCTTTTTCATGGAACGACCTACAAAGGAACATATCCTTGTGACAAAAATAAATCACTCGCCCGTGGTGGTCCCAGAAAAATGCACAACGAGATTATTAAAACAACTTGACCTATGAGCGATTGTCGATCATGCGCATAAAAAAGCTTCCCTTGTCAGTCAGCTCTCATTCTTCCTTCAGCTGCTTACCAATAATTTGGCGTCCGAACGATTGCCGACCAAGGGCATAGAACGAACTCCTTTTACAGCTAATTCTCTTTTAGCTGTTTGGTTACCAACGACTTGACCTACGAACGATAGCCGATCATGCGCATAAAAACAAGCTTCCCTTTTCAGTTGGCCCGCATCTTCCTTCAGATGTTTACCAATGATTAGCAACCGAACACCGTCGATCATAAAACAAGTTTCCCTTTTCAGTCAACTCTCCTATTTTGGTCAGCTGTTTACCAATAACAAATTTGGTGTACGAACGATTTTCGATCAAGGGCACAAAGCAAGTCCCCTTTTTTACAGTCAGTTTCCATTTTCCTTCAGCTGCTCCCCTTCGGTTGAATCATCTTCGTCTGTGTTTATGATTCCCCGCCTCTTGTCGAACCTAGTGGTGAACTGAAGCACAATAAGCTGTAGCATAGCAACCAGCTCCATCGTTGCCAGGTAAGTGTAGGCGCTCACGTAACTTCCGGTCAAGTCCCTCAGGGCACCTGGCAATAAAGGAGAGAAAGCGAGAGATAAGAATACATTAATGTAGGTGTTTGATGTCTCTGGCTATAGACGCAATCTAGGTCATTTAGGAGGCGTTCTTTGACAATGTTTGTCAGGTCCAACACAGGTTGTAATGGATACAACGTCCCAGGAGAAAGACTGGGATACTCGATAAAGATTTTCCCCACACAGGTATCAAACTAAGGTCCTCTGCATTCTTCGGTGGAGCGCCTAAGAGAGAGAGAGAAAGAGAGAGAGAGAGACAGAGAGAGAGAAAGAGAGAGAGTAAGAGAGAGAGAAAGAGAGAGAGAGAAACAGAGAGAGAGAGAGAGAGAGACA
>NW_004797912.1:151379-152346 GCF_000002075.1 Aplysia californica | reverse complement strand
GAGAGAGGGGGGGGATGGAGGGAGCGCATGCTGCTAAGTGAGAATATGGGCTATACAACTTATTTATTATTATTTATCATTTTTGAATCTGTGGCAGACACCCTTAGAGATCACAGGATGTCCCTCCTACAGGCCACACGACTTGCTGCAGACAGACACCTGTGTCTCCACGCGACACCCCAGGGTACAAGCGGAAGAAAAAAGTAAAGTAAAGTAAGTATCATTATTCCTTTTCAGCATCCTTCGAACTTCCACCTGACCATTGAAGTAGGCTGTCCATTCATCTGATAAATAAAACGGATTATTAGAGATAACCTTCAATTCTCTTTGAGCAGGATCTTGAGATAATTAATCTACAACAGTCTCCACAAATTTGGTCCTTCTCGGCAAGTTTTGAAGTCGTAGAGGCATGAGCCATATCTAAGAACACTTATCCCTCGGTGCCGAAGGGCTTTTTTTGCCTTAAAAGTCGAGACAAGATTTACTTGCTTACAACACAGGTGTCTCCTTGCAATATTTGGTCAAAAAAGTATATATATTTATATCGCTACGTTAGAATTACAACGGTCTATCCTACGTCTTTGGCCGTTTTCAGTTATTAAGGCCATGAGGTCAGAAAATAAATTTTAATATTTTTATTTCTTCTCCACTATCAACATCGGATGATTATTCTGAGTCGTACTCAAGATATTCAAAGAATTGCATTCGAAAAAGCTTGAGATGTTGTGAAGCTCAAACATTTTTACATTCAATTTCCTAAAACGAGGTGCTGCGCAGATAACGAAATGTCAACGGTTTTAATGGAAAACAATGTATAGCTTTCACGCCCCATGTAAGTTATCTACATGTAACAGGTGGGACCTTCGAATTCACCTCCAATATCTGATAGGAATGGGCTAAATGTGTACATCCGTGTAAACTGCTTTTCCCAAGGACTCTAGTTTGGGGCGAGTTGAGCCTCGACTCC
>NW_004797912.1:148802-150713 GCF_000002075.1 Aplysia californica | reverse complement strand
GGGGGTATCACATGTTCAGTTTAAACCTGACAGTTGTCCGTCCCCTTTGTAATATGAAAATATAATGCATGATGCAATCTTGGTAAACATACCTAGTTTTTACGATCTTCAAAATCCAGAAAAAGTCATCCGCCATAACAGTCAAATCATCAATTTTGATGCGCTGGTTCCAAATTTGATATCGTTTTTACGATAGCAAAAAGTTTTTAATACGTTTATAAACGAGAAATTGGGGGGGCTCTTGTGGTCGAGAGTTAACAGTGTTCGCCGCCTCCTATTCAAAGCAGGTCCCGGGTTCGAATCTGGACAGCGACAAACTGTTTTATTCTCTAAAAGTGTCTCTTTTCAACTCCTTTCCTGCTCTCTAACAATGCTCTGTCGTCTGCTTTTATCTCCACTTTCTGCTCCCACCCTCACCTCCTTTGCCCCCTCCTATGGGCTCCTGGCCCTTTCTGCAGCCTTTCTACTGCTGCTCCTTGGCTCCTTCTTACTGCTGTCTTTCAGCCACACCCCTGATCTTATAATAGGAAGGATCTAACACCTAGCCTGATCGATAATTTACTTATTGACAGTTACGGCTTATTGTAAAATTAATGTCGAATTCGGAACAAGGTTAGATTCTATATCGAAATTCTAACCAAAAAAACAACAACATAAAAAAACATAAAATAAATTTACAGTTGAATGATTCTATTTCTCGCTCGATTTTGTAGAAAAAAGAAGTAGGCCTACATTTTATTACATCATGTGTTATATTTTATCACAAAGGACGGGCAATACTGTCAGTTCAGCTTTCTATTCATGAGCATGACCCTCAAATACTGTCAGTTGTTTCTGGCTTTTAAAAAAAAATCTTTCTGTTTGGGGCAAAGTTTGGGGTGATAAGGATGGGAGTAATGGGGGGCGGGGGGTATTTTAGTGGGGGGGTAGGGCTTTAGAAAAGCGTTCACTTGTGCAGACAGTGCAAAAATGTCGCATTGTCTAATGCTTTGGGGGAAACTGTCGAACTCAAAAATCCGTTCTTTGACCTACAAAACGAGTTGTTGAGAACCCGAATTGGCCTACGACAGCAAGTTCCTTCCTGATCTGTCCGGTTTCTTTACTTGTCACACACACACACACAGCTTCGCAACCGTATTGACCTTTCTTTTACAGCAGCGAGCACGCTCGACCTTGTGACTAGACTCTGACGCAATCCTAATGTAAATGAAGGTGTCCGGTGAAAAAAAGGACCCCCCCAAAAAAAAATCCCAAGCGACTTCATTTTAATCCTACCAGGATGAACCCTAGTTTTCACTTCTTTTTTCAAATAATGTACTTGGCTTGTTTAAACTTGATTGGCATTAACGAAAAATAGTCTGTGAATGACTCCGTTAGGTTTTCATCTCTCGTTTCACTTCAATGGGATATTGACTTGCTTTAAAAGTAATCATTGGAATTACGCTTCAAACAGTTTTGATAAAATAAATGATTTCACAGAGGTACTCTACAGGTACTGTTGTACGTGAAAGTTTGGCAAGCCCTACCGTACCCTTATTCTTTTCTAAAAATGGACTACCTTGTATTGCGTTTTACTTCTTGACTCTTTCAAATTGTTGTTCAACGATCTGATCGACATAAATAACTCCTTCATTACTAAGGCGACGTGGGACTCACGTCTCCTCGGGCACGTCACTGTGGTCTTTGAATGACCGTATTTCGGGCTACTCTTAATTAAAGTAGATGTATTTTTAATGTATCAGAGTCAGATGCAGCTGAATTTATTTTGCTTGGGGGATTCCTGTGTATGCTGTATTAGTGGGTTGTGCAAGGCGTTCACCCTCACCTTTGCATAGCCCGGCCCGAGTCGGTCTTTCTGGTTGGACTATATGAATAAGACTAACTCGTGTATTGCACCCCATAGTATATATA
>NW_004797912.1:147041-148518 GCF_000002075.1 Aplysia californica | reverse complement strand
ATATATTCATATATATTATTTATACCCCATCTCCCCCAGCACTCATCTGTCCCTCTTCTTCCTTTTTCTCCCACCAACAACACATCCTCCCTCCAAACGACCCACCTTCCCTACCAAAAAATCACTCAATTCTCGAGCCTGACAGTTGAAGTGGTTAAATAATTTAAGTCTTTTTCGGTTGTTGTTGTGTCTGAGTGGTAGCCTATCCATTCGAAATGTTTGGATCCCCCAAGAGCTTGCTCTTCGCCAGGGCCACCGCCTCTCTTGAGTAGCGGGTGAGGCAGTCCAACCTCTTTGAATCCCCCCCAAAGAGATGCCACCGCCGGACCTCCGTGGCGGGGCATCTCTGCAGTTTGTGCTCCAAATCCTGAGGCGCCTCGCTGCACAAGGAACAGATTGGGTCTGATGTTTTGCCTATTCTATTATTTTAAACCCGCAGCCCAGAGGAGTGACCGGTCCTGATTTTTTGCCAGTAATGACTGGTCACTGAGGGATTTAATTTGAGCCTCTCGTTTTAAGGAAATTGCCCAGTATATTTCCTTAGTCCGCGTGTGCGATATCAGAGGGTCTTTCGTGATTAGTTTTATCTGGGCGCACGCACTTTTATATGAGTGATGATCGCGCCAACAGGCAGCCTTCTGTGCTCCTCTTAATTTGTGGTGTTCCTGTCTGTTTTAATTCCTGGATATTTTAAAAAGTTATACCATCATGTGCATTAAGTTTCGGTGATTAAAGTTGTTGTTGTTGTTGAATGGGTCTTTTGCGTAGTTGCTTTGTTTTGCTTGTGTTCGCTTGCTTGTTTGTTTGTTTGCCTTTTGTTTTATTTTGATTTCAGAAAAAGGGGGGGGGGGTGTAACCAGAGCCAGCTTGTGCAGAGTTGGATATGTGCATCTCTACAAAAAGGTAGAGATTGTCGATTTACCTGTCTCAGTTACATGGAAATCAAACTCGCATCTCTTGCAAAGGACAGCTAAAAGTCAAACCATTAAACCAGAATGTGTGTTTTGGTGTGGTTTGTCCCTTCTTTCCTATCAAACATCTAGCGTCCTATTCTCCCCTTCTTCTTTTCTTTGTATGTTACTCGGTCACATCTAATCGACTGCACATACATGATCTAATTGCGTTGCAAGAGACTTAAACCTCTCACTAAAAGTTTAATAAGGTCATCCAAAATCTCATTCTGTCCGGTTTTTAGAACATGTGTAACTTACCAGAAATAGGATAGGACACCGCTCCGGCTAGGCCCATGATCAGATAGTAGAAGCCGATGGCAGAGGTAAAGTTCTTCATGCCCAGCGCCTCGATCACCACAAGAGACTGCATGGCGAAGTAAACCCCCATGAACAGCCCGTACATCACAGCCATCGCCAACATCGACCTGAGGGAGGGACAGTCGTAGAACGATTGGACAATCTTTTAGATCTAATAGCTGAAGAAACAGAAGAAGACGAAGGAGGAGGAGGAGGAGGAGGAGGAG
>NW_004797912.1:142342-145299 GCF_000002075.1 Aplysia californica | reverse complement strand
GAAGAAGAAGAAGAAGAAGAAGAAGAAGAAGAAGAAGAAGAAGAAGAAGAAGAGGAAGAAGAAGAAGAAGAAGAAGAAAAAGCAGCGCGTTTCCCCTGTTCCTAAAACTGTGTGCTTCTTTACCTAGACATAATAATAATATAGAGTTAGTTGACTAAACCTTCTTATGACTTCGCTTGTGACTTTCAAGCGCTATTTTTTTAGAAAAAAAATTCTACAAACAAAGCGCTTGTGAATAGATAGAATGTTATACAATACAATAATTCACTTACTCATAACTGTTAAAGAACGCAGTCATCTGCCCGACCATTCCGATGACGAACATGGGCAGGATGCAAGCCTTGGACGGACTGACGAACCCGCAGTTGACCAGGACGCCCACTACGATCCTGCACGGGATGTCCAGCGTGTTCATCAGAGAGATGAGCATGGCGCTTTGTGAGGGAGTCAGACCTTTCTCTTTAGCCAGGGCTGGGATGTACATCTGGGGCACGGCTTGGCCAATCGTAGCGCTGAAGTAGAACACGACCAGAACCCAAAACGAGGTCGACTTTAAAAGGGGGTTGTTCAACAGACTGAAGCAAAACTTTCGGAAAAATGTCTGAGGTTTGGCCGTGTCGTCCAGCTGTGTTTGCTTGAAGTACGTGTCCTGCTCAATGGATATCAGATCGGCAAAGTTTGTGTTGAGCGTGGAAGTGCTGCAGAATATAGAAGCGGTGGAGCGAGAGAGCTGGCGTTTGGAATGAGAGTATTTGCTTCCAATATCCGTGTAAGCCATCGACTCCACGTCGTAGAGAGACGGGGTGTTCTCCGTGGCGAGGCTGTCGTTCCACCGACGGGGAAAGGTCACTGCTGGGGCCGCCAGGTGGTTGTTGCTGTAGGAACTCTCGGTCACCGGGGAAACGACAACACTGCCATTTTGGTTGACTATGGAAACTAGACTCCCATTTTGGTTGTTGATCTCAGTGAGTTTGGCGTGGAAGTCGTTATTACTGGCAACCAGAGATTCTTGTGAGCCATTCACTAAAGACACGGAGGAGGAAGTGATCCCATTGCCTACAGGAACAACTACCAAGTCACCGTGACTGCCAACAATTATGTTTTGCTCGATTTTCAGAGGTACGCCCTCCTCGCAGATTTCTAGCTTGGAGCTGAAAGGCGCGATATTCGTAATTTTCTTCGGGTCAAACTTCAGATGTCCGTTTCTTTGGTTAATGCTGTTATGACTCCCACGGAAGCTTCGACTACATTCCGACTTTTTATCCAGTTCCGAACTTTCTCCCTCCAAACCACGGAACCTCTGTCTCAGCTTCTCGAACGTTCCCAGCTCTTTCCTCACGCCGCTTCGGACGTTCTGCGGCGACTTCTTACTCTCGGGAATCTTCAGCACCATCTCGTTCTTCTCTATGGGTCTGAGCATGGCAGAGAAAGCGATACTGTGCATGAGGACTCCAGCTGTCATCAGAGTGCCGCCCCGTAGAGAGTACTCATCCAGCAGGTACCTGATGAGGAGCGGGAGGACCACACCCCCAAAGCTTGTGCCGCACGTGCCCAGGGCTGTGGCAAAAGCGCGACGCCGCTCGAAATATTGCATCAGCACGAACAGGGAGGGCCCGTACAGCAGGGCGATGGACAGACCTGTATAGGGGACGATGAATGATGTTGAATAGATGATAATGAATAAATAGCACTTGTTGTATAGTAAGCCGCTCGAAGTACTGAATCAAAATTAACATGGAAGATTCGAACAGAAGGGCGATCGATAGACCTGCGAGGTGGATGGTGAACCAATGATGACAAATACATTTTAACAAATAAATAGCATTTGTATAGTGCATAGTCCCACTCAACAGCAAGCTCTATGCGCTTATCAGTGATTATTGCCCCAACAGACCATAGAACACTCAGATATATTCTCAGCTTCCCGGTAGAAACGAGAGACATATATCGAAACGATAACAAGTATCTATAGTGGAGGGAGAAAATGTTTTCCTATCATCACACCCAATCGTGGCATGTCTGCTGCATG
This sequence comes from Aplysia californica, assembly GCF_000002075.1. Taxonomy (NCBI): domain Eukaryota; kingdom Metazoa; phylum Mollusca; class Gastropoda; order Aplysiida; family Aplysiidae; genus Aplysia; species Aplysia californica. The sequence continues at coordinate 143,270 of NW_004797912.1, read as the reverse complement.
ATACACAGTCGAACCTGCCTTAAAACCCACCTGTTTAAGACAACTACAAAGTTTTGTAAAAACGACCTCTCCCCACCCCCACCCTTTGAGACACTGTCCAAAAAGACCATCTGTCACTTTTCTCCTGGAACTGGTGGTTGTCATGGACTGGTTGGAATGTATATCACATAACAAAGGGTGGGAAACATTAGAATTAGTACAGACTCCAATACAGTTTCCTAAGGGAAACAAAAGACGTTTGTTTGCATAGACAAAAGCACAGCGACACGATAACGGCCATTCAACGAGGGGAAATAGTAAGACATAAAGACAGCAAAATACAGGGATAGAAAGAAAAAAATTATATTTTTTTAATGAGACGTCGAGAAAAGTACTGTAGGCTCTGTAGCAGTTCGTTTGTCTTTGTGAACAGAACAGGAAGCTGTCAGTTTGTCCCAAGCGTCGTAAAAGACGTCTCAAATAATAAAGACTTGTAAAATATACAGTTGCCCTGAAACACCCCGCACAGCAACGCATTCAGAAAGAAACGATTTGTTTTGCATCTTTTGGTTACATTATGATTCCCTGAAGTCCAATTCCTCTTTCTGCCTTTTCCCGAGGACATTAAATGCGTCTCGCTCTTCTGTGAACGATAAATTCCTCTCGCTCTTCTGAAAAAATAAATCCTAATCGCTCTTCTCATAAAATTCTTCTCGCTCCCTCAATAACATTCTTCTTGCTCGCTCGAGAACATTAAATTCGTATTGCTCTTCTAGGGACATAAATGTTTGCTATCCTATGAACATTGATTGAATTCTTCTCGCGCTTCTGAGAAACACTTAATTCTTCTCCGCCCTCAAGAAGCCCTACAGTTTGGGTTAAGCGCACTCTACTGGCGAAAATAACAATTCTCTCTCTCTCTCTCTCTCTCTCTCTCTCTCTCTCTCTC
>NW_004797912.1:132431-140981 GCF_000002075.1 Aplysia californica | reverse complement strand
ATTTAAAGTAATCAGTAAGTGGGCTGCTCTGAGTATGTCTGTCAGGGCCAGTCCGGGCTGAGAAAGATATAATGTTCCGGCAAAAAGACATTCTCGATTTTTAAAAAACAACAAACAAACAAACAAAAACCTTTCTATTATAGTGGAATTCAAACCCAAGACTTTTGGGTGCAATCTCGGCAGAGAGCTTGACTGCTACACCACAGACGCCAGTCAGTTAACTCTATCCGTACGCCCCGGGGTCATTTTGTACCGCCGGGGTTGTATTCTTCTCATTTTACAATATTTCTAGTGCGAAGGTCTCTTTGTAACTTTCAGTATTCCTCAAAAAATAATTTTGGCAGACTGCTAGGCAAAGCGTACAGATCGGATTAACGAGTAAATTTCCTCTTTGGAAAGTGGTGGCACAGAGTTCCCCACGTCGTATGTTTACGATAGTAAAACACGACGTACGGATAGGGTTACTATTTACGAATAACAGCAGAAGAAAATTGCTTATTCTTTGTTTAATTTCCATGACACCACTTTTCAAATCGTGCTGCTGATCTAGAATCAGTTTTTCGTGGCTGTCGTTCACACTAAAGACTTCCTTGTGACTTAAACTTGAGGAAAGTTACAAAGTCATGAAAACAAGCTGAAGTACAAGCAACGTTAAGTTATATCCATAGCTCGCTCTGCTCATAACTCTTTCAACATTCCTTATCATAATACATTATATAACACTGACTATTAGCACAGTGCAAAGTCAATGTTTTATAAAATTCTGCATTCTGTTCAGATTTTTCTGAAACAAGGAATTATTTACGAAAAAGACAAGAAACAAGAAACGTGATATATTGACAAAACACAGTCACAAAGACGAGTATCCTAATTCTTTCATAGAGCAGGTATGTAAGGGATATTTAATGTGTCTGCCCCGACATAGTATCGGTAACATGACTTTCTGTAAGGGCATGTTGGTTCATCTAGCATGGGCCATTTAATCCCACGACACCTCGTGCAAAAGACAAGTTTATGTATGCAGGCCTATTGCAAAACCCAGCTATACCGCCAACTCGATGGCGATTGTACGGCGATATAGAGAGGCCGGTCGTATTACGGGAAAAACGCATGTATTTACATGTATGTTATGATATTATATACATAACATGGGCATGTATGTATGTATGTATGTATGTGTATGTTTGTGTCTGTGTATGTGTTTGCGAGCGTGTGTGCATGAGTGTATAGTATGTGTGTGCGTACAATTTGCGTGCATGTCTATTCATTTGTGTGTTTGTGTATTATGTGTGTATGTGTGTGTCTATGTGCGCGTGTGTGTGTGTGCGTGTGTCTGTGTGCATGTGTGTGTGTGTGTGTGTGTGTGTGTGTGTGTGTGTGTGTGTGTGTGTGTGTTCAACATAATCGATAGACAATCGCAGATGTTTTACTCTAACCGATATCCCCAAATTAGGTCAGGCACGTTTTCGTCTGAAATCACATTACTTACAATGGCAATTAGAATTATTGACGATACTACAGAAAGCTAGTGGGACACCCTGCATAAAATTTTGAGCAATTCTGAAAGATTGTTTAAAAAAATGAAAATTTGGAAATTTTTATCGACTTCTTGTTTCGTTTTGTTTTGTTTGTTTGTTGTTTTTTTTTGTTTGTTTTTTTTGGTTTTTATGCCCAACAGCTTTTATGTCCATATTTAGAAACACATTTCTGTGGAGATTTTACTGAAAAACGTTAATTTGAGGCACCACGAAAAAAAAAGAAGAAAATTTCCACTTTTCAAGGACTCTCAAGCTATTGAAGTCACCAAACTGTGGCAGCCATTTTCTCGCTAATTTTACCCCTGAAACTAGGCAAACACCACCCCCTTCATATTCGAATATTTTTACTTCTATTTAAGATATTTTGGTAGTTCTTTTATCGGAAGATAAACGAATGAACAAGCTTGAAAATGATACCAGTAACACTCCACCTCCAAAAACGGATGAGCGCCTGGTTCCACAGCGTCGTGGTACATCTTGCTTTTACTTCCAAAAAAAGTATTATTTACCTATTTCAGCGGATGTACGGCTAGATTCGGACGCAATGTTGTTCAGTTTGAGATTTTGCTGAGACTATGTTGCAACTTTCCAGATATAATTCCCGAGGTCATTTTGAGACTGCATGTCAGCAAAGGTGCCCATGGGGAAAATATAACAGGCTAACCGGATGCGCTATTTAGATCATGTATGAGGAATGCAGAAAGAAGAAAGCTTTTTGTTTAATATAACTGAGCTCCACTGCCTACTACGTGGAAGAAAAAGAAACATAATTTTTATTTCAACATTTTCTTGGTTACTTTTTTTTTTTTTTGGGGGGGGGGGGCATGTTTTGTGGGAAATTATGTTTAAAAAATCAACATTTTCTTTTTCTTTTTCATCCGGATAAAAAAAGGATGCAACCTCTGTGCCGACGATCAAGCCATGTAGATTAGATAATTTATCTCTGCCTACCTGACTTCGAGTAGTTCTAAGCACAACATGCTAAGGAGAAAATGAAAAAAAAAACCTACATATTTTGCAGAACTACTAACTAAATGACTAATCTGGCATGACCCTCTCTACCTCGCACTTTGTGATCCCGCCATGTTCTTGATGCGAGTCAATGCGCTACCACGTAGAGGCAGAATCCTACTGCCAACAAGAGGCTGAAAGAGAGCTTTCCGTCAGTTGACGCATACAGGAGAAATCATCTTTCTTTTCATGCAGCTTGCGCCTATATATTCTAGTTCAACTCTTGAGAGAGAGAAAAAAAACTACGCTTATTATATTATAGCGTTTCCATTCCCATGGCTAAAACAAAATACCTTTAATTTTTAAAGTAAATGTGTGAAAAAAAGTTTAAGTAACTGTGCAAAACATATATCTAAGACCCCCTCAGTATGAAAAATGTCAAAAACATGAATGATCCGGCTGCTTAACATTATTTTTAAACAACAATAGTGAATTTTATTCCGTTGAAAGGCGATTCTAATCCACCCTACCCCCGCCCCACCCCATTTTCCTTGATAATATATTAATTCAGAAGTATCCTGTGTGATTATTCCACGCCACAAAATCTTTAGCAAAGCTGCTTCTTAAGATTATCAAATGTTTAGGCAATATTAAGAAAAAAAATATTTTTGAATCTTACCTTAATGTCTAATTACATTGGCAATGAAGGATATCATTTTTCAAAAGCAAAATTAAAGAACATGAGATCACTTACAGAACAGACTTGCAATGGCCTCCATGACGCCAACCACCAGTGACGTCATCGACGAAGTGGAGTTAAACTTTTCCTGAAATTCTACCAGGAATATTCCCAGCGACTTCAGGTAGCCCACGAATAGGAACTGGATACAGAAGACGGCTGTTGGGGACGACAGATAAAACCACACGGAGGACGTTAGAATTTGCATTTGACCCGGAAACTATTGATCATCATCGCGTCACGGTAATGAAACATTGGACAAAATATTGGCTGCTCCGGTACGAAAAAAAAAGTATCCATCGAATGTCATGTTTCGGTCGCCCGGGAAAAAATGATGACGTACATGCTTTTCAAAACGGGAAATGAATCTCAAACCAGCCATGATCGATTTCAATCATTTTCGTTTTCTAGACAGAAGTCTTGTCAGCTGTCAATGATCATATCATACGTTAACAAAACGGAATGAAAGAATTCCTTCTTACAACTCAAAAGATATTTCCATAGGCCACCAAAGAAATGCACTCTAAGTTAGCAAACTGCAAGTCTTTATTCAGGCAATAATGCTTTGGCAGTATACTAACCAAGACTGCTTTTCCAGCTTGATCTATGGGTATGATCTGTGATAATGGAGACCACTTTACTATATGAAAAACGTGTACTTCATTCGCTTTCGTTTGCAAAATACGAAATAAAACAAAACAATTAGACTCACAGCAATAGCCAAGAATTGAAAGTTTCTCCAAAGCGTTTTACTGAGCTCGGCAATTCATTTTCTTTTCAAAATTGGGCCAAAGCGAACAACAGATGCGGGTGATTGCTAGGGACATCTTCCCTCTTCTTGTTTCGTTTTCAATACAGATATTGAAAGTTGGCAGCTTTAAAAAAAAAAAATTGAAATTACTGCAAGTTTTATTGTCTTTGAATCCACCTTTGCGATTAGTGCTTAATTAATAAAGGACAAACGGTATGTCGTAAGTCAATCAAGTTGCATGGCCGAACACTGAAACAAGAAGAAGGAAAAAGAGCACGCAATGAGAGGCCCAATTCTCTCTCATCAATGCGTACGACTCTGTTGTTAGAAAGACCACCCGCAAGTCGTTGAACGATCAACCAACCTTCTTTTTTTTTCGTCTGCGCAAAAGATCATAGCATGTCGAACCAGCACGTCAATTTCCAAATATCCAAAGTCTACCATTTGAAACAACAAACAGCACGTCTACCCACCTAGTACGACCACCCAAGCATACCCCGTGTCTGTCGGGTATGTGAGTTTTGTCTTGTCACCTTCTGTATCATCGATGTTATCATCTTCATCATCTTCATCTTCGTCGTTCAAGTCTAAATCATCACAGGGAAAGTCACTACCATCATCGTCAGGGTTCGAAAAAACCTCAGACATGGAGACGTTCTGGTCATTGTTTTCATCGTCGTCAACATCATCGTCGTCATCATCACCGTCGTCTTCATCATTTCTCGTCTCGTCTTCGTCTGATAGAAGCTCGCTTGCACCAAATTGCTTTAAGCCCGTGGAACTCTCTCCATCTTCTGGTGTCAAAACTAAGTTGAGAGCACTACCTGATGGACCCAGCCCCTGGGAGGGGAGATAACCCATTGTCTCACTCTGCGTCTCGTCGGAGTGGACATCTGGAGACTTCAACGTCCCAGAAAATTCTCCCCTCTTTCCAAGCAGTTGCCCATCGCGCTCCTTAAACAGGGGGCCATTTTTGGACAAAGCCCCAGCGGCTTTCTCGGGTGTGCCCGGCTTCACAGCCTCTGGAGACACTTTGGTCGAAGGATGAGACGCCCCCACAGAGCTATCCACAACATCGGGGAGAAAAACCATGGCACCAGGAGGGCGCAGACAACTCCAACCAATCGGATTTCTCAGTTCTCTCCAATTTTCTGACTTCCTTCGTTTCGGTAGGTAGTAGCACCAGTTATCGTATGCCCAACTAACTGGATGTTCGTTTCTTCAAACAAGAAGACGCAAAGAGTATCTTTTATCACGTGCCAGTGAGAGAGACAGCGGTAAAACCAGTGGACTGTCACAACCAATTGTCTGAGTAAGTAGATGAACCAAAGACACTACTTTGTTTGCTCACACTTTTGTTGCAAACTCACTCAAAGCCAACGTTACTGTAGAGCCAGTTGACCTCACTCTTAGCTCGTGAAGGAACACCAATTTCAAGGTGCAACAAATGGACATAGATTTACCACAAACACTAGCGTTGTTCACCAGCAGTCAGATAGCACCAGATTCTGCAATGAAATCAACAAAAGGTACCACGTTAGATTTCCAGAGCAAATTTCCTGTCAAAATCATTGTCTGTTTCTGTTCGTCAGGGTTTTGTGATTGCGTTCATGTTGGGTTTTTCTTCTGTTTAAATGTAGACACAATGTGATTGACTTTATGACCTATCCAGTCATCATACAAGTGACAGGTTCGTGTAAGTCTGTATGACACCATAATTCAAGGTTTGGTGAATTGTATACATAGTATATCTGCCATATTACTTCTGTTTTTATTTGATTCGTCACACTTTATTTAGATGAAAATAAAAACAAACGTGAAGAACTCATCTCCCTTTTGCGCATCATAATCAAAAAGTATTTTATTCACAACCTTTTGCTTACTTTGCACAGCTTATATTCTGACAATAGCTGTTTGTGATCACACCTAGTGCGTAGTACACTGTAGTAATACGGTTTGGATGGGAAATAATTCTCCACTGTAGAAAGTAACGAAACAAACAACCCAGTTCTTATAGTGATAGTGGTGGTATAGCAAATAAAAAAACAAAAACAACACACACCATTTACCGCGCTCAGATTATCTTACAGGATCACATTCAGTTTGGGTACACACACGCACGTGGTCACCATCAAGGTACCAACACTTTTTATGAAAATCCCTGATAGTACCATATAATAAACCATTCAACACTGTTTTGATTTATTGTCTCAAAGGCGCATTCAGTTTGAGTCACAATGAGCCCGTTGACACCATCAAAGTAACGATACTTTTGTGAAAACCGTTGTATGGTACTTTGAGTAAAGACACGTACATTTCCACCATCTAGGTACTGGTACTTTTGTGAAAACCATTTGATAGTAGTTCGAATAAAAACAACCCCATAAAGACGTACCAACACTTCTGTGAAATCCGTATTCTTAATAAAGACGACCACATTGATACCATCGGAGTACCGATCCTTTCGTGAAAACCATTTGATAATAGTTTGAATAAAAAACAAGCCAACTGACATCATCGAAATACCCACACTTTTGTGTAAACCGTGTAACCAGAGCAATAAACATCAATATCCTTTTGTGCGCTTTGTGGTTTGATGGCCTCCCCACCACAAATTGATTGAATAAAACCGCTGTTATAAAACACCAAAGTTATACCTTTGATTCATAGGCAGATTTTGTTGTCAAACATAATACATACCGTGTACAAACAAACCAATGCAACACTTCCCTGGAGTCATTTTCTTTTTAAAAAGATAATTTGGAATACATTGTGGCACTGAATTAACAGTAGGAGAATTGTATCAAATACAACGTCATTGTGCATGCATGCGTTTGTGTGTATGTGCGTGTGTATGTGTGTGTGTGTGTGAGAGAGAGAGTGTGCGTGTGTGTGTGTGAGTGAGTGTGTGTGTGTACATGCATTTGTGTGTGTCTGAGTGTTTATGTATTCGAGTGTGTGTGTGTGTGTGGGGGGGGGGGTGTATGTGTATGAACGTGTTTGTTTGAGTGTGTGCATTTTGTGTTTGGTACGAGAGCGTGAGAGAGTAAGGGGAGAGGATAGACAGAGAGGCAGACAGACGGACAGACAAACAGACAGACAGACAGATAGACAGACTCCAGTGACACGCTAGCAAGACGTGTCCCTCACCCGGTCACTTTATGAAACACACCAAAACATTTCGAGGACACGGTCGAGGAACTCATAGCTCCTATCGCATAATCCTGCTTTTGAATCACATTAGGTCAACTCCAGCAACAAGAGATCGCCATATATCACTGTAGTACCACTGGGGAAAAGGCCGAGAGTAACACTGTACAACAGCAGAAGAGTCACGTTACGTTACCAAAAAGTGGTCACCTGGTTCCCTGTGACCCATAAACCTACATAGCGGGCAGTACGTCATGATTGCTATAGATCGACGGATCAGTAGCAGCTGATACCACCCACACAGCTCACAAACTATAGTTTCTGATGTGGAAATATTTATCCTTTTACTGTGTCAATTAATAATATCTTTTTTTTAAAACCAGCAACAACCTTTATCAGCTTTAATTAATGAATGAAAAGTGCAAATGATTCAAATGTACATGGTTCAAAGTACCCCTTGTTACGAAAGATATTGTTAAAACAATTATTAAGATAGAAGTAGTTGGCAGAGATGTGGGAATCGCAGATATGCTTAAATGCTAAAGTTCAAATTTTGAATGTGTTGTTCTGATCTACAAGTGAGACTTTAAAACGATGAGAGAGAGAGAGAGAGAGAGAGAGAGAGGGGGTGTGTGTGTGTGTGTGTGTGTGTGTGTGTGTGTGTGTGTGTGTGTGTGTGTGTGTGTGTGTGTGTGTGTGCGTTTGCATGCATACCTGTAGCTATGTTTTAATAAGCCCTGATTCCTCTCTTCTGTAAATTATAGTTATTTTCCTCATTACTCTTTTTTTTCAGAAAGGCTCGACAAAGAGGTTTTGTATAATATTTTAAAACATTTACAAACCGAAATGAAATCAAGCGTTCACTGGAAACAAAAAGACAGCATAGATCTATCATATTATTTAAAGTATGAAATAGCATAACAAGATCTATCATATTATTTATAGTATGCAATAGCATAACAACTCAGGTGGACTCACATTCAAACAATCTACTTTGATAGTTACCACATTATATAAATATATAGCAAATTATACTTCCGGTACTACATGAGCCACAAATCCGTCAGACAAACAGTGATCCCGACTGAACTGAGAGAAGAAACATGTATCGTAGAGTAATAAGCACACGTGGAGGAACCGATACACAGGCTTGCCACGATCACTATCCCATTATATATCAGCGACAGTAGCGAATCACGTTTCTGTAACGTAGGCCTACAGGCGCAGCCAAATAAGACAAAAATATAATGTCGTCACGTGATTTTGGTACCTGTAACCTGATTGATACAATGTGGGCCCATGTCTTTTTTTTATCCTCTGAGAGGGAGGGACGGGGTGGGTATGTGAGTGTGTGTGGGGTGTGGGGCTGTGGGGGTGAGGGGGTGGGTGTGGGTGGGATTGTGTTTGTGGCCTGTGTGTCT
>NW_004797912.1:131344-132331 GCF_000002075.1 Aplysia californica | reverse complement strand
GGGGGGGTGCAGATGTGGGTATGTGTGTGAAAGGGGGGGAAAGGGAGGGTGAAGCCATTTTGATTCTATAATTTGGCCTGGTTGTTGTGACCCTCACTCCGCACCATTCTTTTAGTCATGAATGTTGCGGCAAATTGCATTGTTTTATTCACCATAAACCGTGCAACTACATTACATCATGACATGCCAACTGGCCCCGTAACAAATCAGGAATTTCCCGTACCTTGCGGAAACGTTCGCGCGCTGACACAAAATAACAATGATCATAACACAAGTAATATTGCCTTATCAAAATACATCTTGTATTAAGGCATCTTGTAACCTTATCTGAATTATCCTTTAGGAAGCGTCAGGTTGATACTGTACACCAAAATGGCGCTACAAAGACACCCTGAAAATGTCTCTGAAGGACTTCAACACACTGTCTCCGTCGTTTTAGGCAAGAAAAATTCTGAAATTATGCAAACTGAGCCCTAAAATGTGAAATTATGTGATTCTGTTAATTTTAACAAAGAATGATAAAGGAAAATAATCCGAAATTATGCAAAAAATGAACAAATTTTGCTAAATTATGCGGGGTGCATAAAACCACGGGGACAGAACATAAAGCCTTCAACATGGGAGAGTGTAGCTCCTGACAGACCCAGTAGGGGAGCAACAATCAGAATGGGCTGCAAGTCATATATATTAAGAGGCTTACGAAAAAAAACCCTCTGAAACTGAGAGAGAAGCCCGCAAGCTGCTGCACACATCTTTACAAGAGAAAGTGGAGCTCTTGAAACCACAAAATGAGGCAAACTTTACTCTGCCAGAATTGGTCACTTCGGCCACAGAAAAAGCTACAAGTCTTCTTAATCTTTAATTCTTCTAACTCTTCCAATTTCGCCTGAGAAATTTTGTCCTTTGCAGTTGCATTGGTCATCTTCAGACGTGCTCTTCTTCTTCTTCTTCTTCTTCTTCTTCTTCTTCTTCTTCTTCTTCTTCTTC
>NW_004797912.1:127475-129172 GCF_000002075.1 Aplysia californica | reverse complement strand
TGTTGGAAGAAGAATCAAACAAGAAAAATAACATCAGATACGGATGGACTTCGGGTTTTATCTTAAGGTCGTTGAATTAGTAGAAACATTAAAATTGTGAACATCGTGTTTTTTTGTTGTTTTTTTAAATTATTAAACGTTATTGTCGCCCGCATTATTAAACGCACATGCAGTTGTGCCGATGTAAAATTAATAATACTTTTGAAAATGAATTTCACGGCTCCATTTACATAGTATTTAGATCACTTATGAGGAGAGCTATTTCGACCAAGCCAGTCATGGACCACTCAAGTTGAGTGGGTGGGATACAACATCCCAGCACACAGACAGAGATAGACGACAACAATGTGCTATACATTTACCAACATGAGTTTTTTAGCAAACATTTCATTGTCAGGTGAGAATACAGCACATATGGTCACTTTTAAGGAAATGCGGGCTTATATTCGTGGTTTCTAGAAATCTTGACCTACACGACAAGGGGGCATTGCCCTACCTATAGGAGCAAGTTTGGTTTCATTGGTGTGTATATTTGTTTGGATAAATAGAGAAAGTTCTCCTTGTCTTTTAAGGAAACTGAACGTGGGGCAAAAACTTTACCTTCGATTTTCTGAAAACAGCATTTTTTCGGGAATGCCTACTTGTGCTTAAAAGCGATCACATAATACTATGGATTGCATGCGTCATGTACAAAGAACTCCGGAATCTCTCTCGCCATGTTACTTCAGGTCTACATTATGTAGACCTGAAGTAACATGGTAACATTTAAACAATGTTTTACCTTCTGTGTGCATCAGCCTTTACATCGTACCACTTTTATAGCGAGAAACCAAAGTTTGAAGAGTATGTCGTCACAATTGGTTTTGGACAAAGATCATTCAAACAGTGCGCAGCAACAAACCAGGAGGTTATTGTTTCCCGACTTCTACTTCCTTGTGCTCTTCGGGGAATAATCGAAAATCGTACCCAAAGAAGTCCATGAAATATCACACAATGCTACTCACATAAAATGCATTTTTTACTAGATCTAGGTTAAAACGTAAAGTTAGTGAATGACACACAAGGCACGTCCGATGTGTAGCCGTCAGAAAACATAACTGATTACACCAACACATGCAGATACACACACGAGACCTTTCCGATCCATCAACCTTTTCACAGACCTGCTGACAAGCACAAGCACCACCAGTTGATGCATTGACTGTTTCGATATTATGCGTTGGCGTACGACTCATGAGTCGATATGTCACACATTTTAGATACAAGAGTAGGAAAAGACCAGTTTAGCGTAAAACGGTGAGAGATTTGGGGGGGGCAAGAAGAGTCAGTAGTCTGTTAATAAAAACGTATCGATACGTTATTTCAAATTTTATACAACAATTTCCTGCCGACAAGCACAGGCACCACTAATTAATGCATTGACTGTGGTTTCGATTATTATGTGAGGGCATACGACTCACGAGTCGATGTCACACATTTTATGAACAAGAGTTAGGCTAACCGCTGCGGGTACGGAAATTGTATTATAACATAAGTGGATCTAGATTTAATAGTCTGTGGCAGAGCAGCACAGCAAAAACAATACCAAACACATCACAATAGCTGGGTATTATTATTATAATACATGATAATGTGTTATAGATGGGCTTGAGTCAGTTCTGAAATAAACAGAATAAGAGAGAGAGAGAGAGAGAGAG
>NW_004797912.1:123948-127307 GCF_000002075.1 Aplysia californica | reverse complement strand
GGGGGGCGGGTGGTAAAATAGAGTCAGTACTGTGTTAATAAAAATGTATCGCTAAGTTATTTCAAATTTTATACCTGTGCTTGTATGACAACAAAGATGTATGTAAGATCTTTGATAACAAATTCCTTGACCGAGTACTACTATGGCCACTTCCAAAGATCGTATACTATATCAAGATAGTTCATTCCTCTCTTTGGGCCAATAAAAAAAAGTGTCCTCAACATTCGGTGGCGCCCCCTTCTAAAAAGTGTGAAAAACAATAATATAATATAAACGAAACTAACAAACTGTGCTATTCCTATTCTTCTTCGGGGGAAACGAAAGAGAGCTTCAAAAACAAAGACTGCAGCGCCATCTGAACCAATGCACCGACTTCCGCGGACACTTTTTTGGATGATTGAACTTTCTTGTTAGGTACGATCTTTGCCACCGATCTGCTTTGCTTTCTTTATATTATCAAAGAGTCTACATAACAAGAGGGGTCCACTCCTCTCTTTAAGCCAATTAAAAGAGTGTCTTCAAAATTCGGTGGCGCCCTCTTCGCAAATGCGCACCCTTTGCGAACGGAGTTACCTTACTTGCGTTAAAAAATATCAAAGTGAAACTAGATGTCTAACAAATTTTTGAATAAATCAGAATTCAAATTTCGGAAGAACGCTTTTTAAAAATGGTTACGCTGACAAAAAAACCTCTTCCGGTGGAAGGGGCGACTGTTTTCTTCGTTTAATTTTACTTTAGAATGAGAGGCGAGAGGCCATTACAATAAAACCCAAAAAAAAAGCCTAAACTCCGCACTGAACGAACCCGAACAGCTGATGAACAGCAGTCGATCTGTGCACGCAAGGAGGTGCTATTCCTATTCTTTTTCTGGAGAAACGAAACAGATCTTCAAAACAGACTGCAGCGCTATCTGAAGCAAAGAGCGGACTTCCGGCGGACACTTTTTTGGCTGAGTGGACCGTCTTGTTATGTACTATCTTTGATATTATTAAATATAAAGACTTCTCTGCACTGGTGCGCACTGCGGGCACATCGATGAAGGGAACATCACCAATTTCGTTTTAAATTATCGAGTGCCCGCGCAACCTGTCGATCTTTGCCCATCATTTGGTTCCAATAGAGGCAAATGTGAAATAGTACACTCCATGGTGAACCGGGATTACGTCAGAGTGCACTGTTTCTATACAATATATGTATGTTATATCATATTACCAGTCTATGGGTTGCACTAGCAACAATTTAAAGTTGCGATCATGGGCACTTTTTACTAAAAAATAGGATTTTCCAAGTCATGAATATTTCATAAAACTCTTTTGTACAATATGTAACAAGAATGGTCATGAATAACATTACATTCATACTGCAGTACAATGCACATTGTTCTCATCGTGGTATCAAGCACACATGTCACCAAAAAGGTTTTGTTGTGTGCAACAATGGACACACCCAACCGCAAAGATTTTTTATTTTTATTTGGTGAATGTTACTAGTTTTTCTTTATACAACTTTATGTTCTTCTGCCAATATTAATACACCTCTTGACAAGATTTATGGCTGAGACTGAGAGGAGGCTGTGATTTTTTCAACAACACTTTAGTTGGATCTCCGCGCATTATTAACTTTTGTGGCAAGTTCTTTTATAAATGGGTGGTATTGATTACATCAAAACTTTCTTCCATTGTACATCACGAGTGAATATTTCGACTATTTGCAACAATAATTCTGTGATATTTTATCAACTCCAGCTTATTCTTCCTGATTTTTTTCCTCGTTGCCTTTTTAACGATAAAGTTATTTTAGGCATAAACTTAAATGCTTTAACTTTATTTTCCCAAAGTTCCTAGACATATTCCAATGGATTGTCTCTCTCCGTAGGCTAGGATGTTAAGCAACAAGGGTCTGGCCATCGAATAGGGTTTCATTGTCTCGATTGATTAGAATGTTTTTGACATAATAGCAAATACAGTGAAAGCTGCCTACTGGTAATAGATTCCATAAAATTGAACTTCAGATAACCATATAATATTAAGCCTTTCTTTCAGGCATTCGTGCTTTTAATACGATATAATCCTTAGTGGTTAAAATGGTACTTACCAGTCACATCACAGATTCTTAAGAACCATAAAATAGTATCCCATTTCTGAATAGCACACACTGTCTTCGGCACACAAACACAAAAAACCCCGCTCCAATACAGCTTACTAAAAACAATAAAATTAGGATGCCGTCAGTCGATACAGTTTTCAGTTACTAGTTACTGGAACTTAAAAGAAAAACAGAACTAGATCTATAAACCCAACAAACAAACAAACAAACAAAAACAGATGTCTACTCTGATAACCCGGAAATCAACTTCAAGAGAAACGCGAAGAAAAGAAAAGTATATTATACTCCTAGTATGTCATGCCAATGAGTCGAAAGTTTTTCCAGCTTTTTCCAGCTTCGGTAATTTTTTTTTTTTTTAAGTATAGAGGTTCTGGGAAGGATTATAAGTGGAGCTATAATTGGGCCGAAATGCAGAGCTTTACAGAGTAGGCTACATGTGATCGACGCTTCAAAATCATGCAGTATAAAAAAGTGATTGTGTCACTGAACCAGAGGGCCAGTCAGAAGAATAACATGTTAAATTACTCTTACCCGTTTCTATCCCGGTGATCCCTACCGCCCAGGCTGACAAGTAGTGTACTGATTTAAATCATTCAATCAGGAGGCGGGCTGTGTGAATCCTGCCTGCTGGAGCAAACCCCGAGCTGACCTGAGTGAGACACAATATCCCAGCTAAAAGAAGAAGATACCGCCGTGGGCTTTGAAATGAAGTCAACTACGATTTTGTAGGCTGCTCTTGGTCAAACTCAAAATATTGGCATTTCGGACCAACTCTTCTTCCGAAATTGAACTTTTAGGAAGCACCGTGGGTGGAGATCTTTTGAAACTTTTGGAGTTGAATGACGTCAGCTCATTATTTTCTATCTCAAGAAGAGACACCGTGAATTATACAGACATACAACGTCCACAGAATCCTGTTGTTTGTACACATAATATTAATAGACTTGTATTACAATACCTGACACTGTGCACTCTGTTGTAATTTGGGTTCACAGTGGAGCACATCATTTGATTATCTGGAACCATACGAAGGGAAAGAGAGGAAAGGTTGCGAGCACCCCCAGGACAGTGAGACCTGTGGTTTGCTCTTCATTTTGGGCTTCCAATGGGGAGCACTAGCCCAGAGGGTATTTCTTTGTGGTTGTTGTTGTTGCTTTATTAAATAGAGAGGAAAGAACGGCGGCAATGACAGTGCCTGGTCATGGATACTATTTTAATTCAAGTCTATGTCACACACACACACATATATATAT
>NW_004797912.1:122623-123848 GCF_000002075.1 Aplysia californica | reverse complement strand
TATATATAATCCTTTACACCGTGCGTCCAATCCAAGCGGCGAACATTTTATTTTAATGCTCACATTTAAGGAACTCACACGCCATTCCCGTCACATTACCAGCCAAATGACGGTGCAAGTAGAAGTCCACAAGCTGCGCACATCCCCAAGTGGAATTGAAGCTTTCAAAAGCTCAAAATGTGGCAAACTCTTCTCTGCTAGAATTGGTTTCACTAGCCATAGAAGAAGCAACGCGTCATCTTCAACCCTTATTCCTAAGAAATATTCTCCTCAGCAGAGATACATGTACATTGGTCATAACCAGGCATTGACAGACGAACTATTATTATCATTAATGTTATTTTTGTCTTTTTTCATCACCAGTCAGTGTTTCAAATGGATAAAACTCACTTCGTGGGGTTTATATTTATAGAGACTCTCTTTCCAATTTGAAAGACGTCACTCAAAACAAACGTCCATAATGTATGGCACAAGTCGTGATGACACATCCACACGTATCCAGATTTTTAATGTGGGTGTTGTGAATTAAGGACCTGCTGTAACCTTTTACTTTCTGAATAAAACGTAAATTTCATTTCCCAAAGAAATTTTGTTTTAAGAATACTCAATATATCGGTTATCTTGGGCTTAACAACATAGCACCCGCCTAGGAAGTCTACTAAATTGAGTTCTAAAAATAATCTACCTTAAATATACCGTGCTATTAACTATAATCTGTCACAATAGGCCGGCCGAGCCAACAGTGAAGTGTGGATCTATAAACCGTTTATTAATAGGAAGGGCCGTCAAAGTCCATCACGCTGCTCTGGCGGAGGGCCAATGGTATAAACTCTTTGCCACAATGCCTGCTGTTGTTTGCGAACAGAAGGTGAAGGGAGGGCAGGTGCATGCCAGAACAACGAAGGCTGGGCCAAACTTGCCCGAAGTGACCCTTACTGGTTGTTACTGGGTGTGAAAGTCAAGCGTGGGTTAGAGTGGACTGACAATACAGCCCAACCCCTATTCTGTCACTTTATCTGTACAGTAGGCATTGGTATAAATATTCATGATTATTACTGTATTTTGGTTCGATTTGACTCTCTCTCTGTCTCTCTCTCTCTGTCTCTCTCTCTCTCTGTCTCTCTCTCTCTGTCTCTCTCTCTCTGTCTCTCTCTCTCTCTGTCCCTCTCTCTCTGTCTCTCTCTCTCTGTCTCTCTCTCTCTGTCTCTCTCTCTCTGTCTCTCTC
>NW_004797912.1:120094-122523 GCF_000002075.1 Aplysia californica | reverse complement strand
CTCTCTCTCTCTCTCTCTCTCTCTCTCTCTCTCTCTCTCTCTCTCTCTCTCCCTCACTTCACGCGGTACATTACGATAGCCCAGGGAGAGCTGAGGCTATTGATGGTTGACGCACAAACAGTGGGGAGACGAGATAATCAATACAGTGAGATATTTATAGAGAGAGGGGGGGGGGGGTCAGAGAAAGAGGGAGAGAGAGGAGGAGGAGGAGGAGGAGGGGGAGGGTATGACAGACAGACAAACAGACAGACAAATAGACAGACAGACAAACAGACAGGCAGACAGACAGACAGACAGTAAGAGAGAGAGAGAGAAAGAGAGAGAGAGAGAAAGAGAGACAAAGACAGAGAGAAAGCGAGAGCTGAGAAGGACTGTGGACGACGGAGAGAGTGAGGAGAAAAAAGAGAGAGAGAGAGAGAGAGAGAGAGAGAGAGAGAGAGAGAGAGAGAGAGAGAGAGGGGTAGACAAAGACAGAGTGACAGAGAGACACACAGAGAGGGGGATGGGAAGAGCTGAGAGAGACAATGTGGGCAAGGGAGAGATCGAGGACAGAATAAACAAGAGAAATCGGAAAATGGGAGGGGGGTGGGGCTGAACCTTCAAATGTATTCCTTCCGTAACATCCGGGAAGACGTGTCAAAGCTTCCCCAACATGCGTGCTTCGGAATAATTCTAGACCTGAACTAGATCTACACCAGAATGGCAAACGCACCACGTCATCACAAAGGGGACTTGAAGCAAAGCCACGCCTAATAATACCTTGTTAGGTGTGGCTTTGACTTGAAGTAACCATCAAAGAAACCCTCTTGTGCCTTGAGGAAATTGGTCGCTTTTATCCCGAAAAATGCTATCTTGAGAAAATCGAAGATAAAGTTTTTTGACCCCTTGTTCAGTTTCTTTAAAGGACAAGGAGTATTTTCTCTATCATCTATGTGTATAAAACCAAACACCAATGAAACCAAACTTCTCCTCTATAGGTAGGGCATTGCCCACTTTTGGTGTAGGTCAAGATTCCCGGAAACCCCCGAAATCTGGGTTCGTCATCTTGTCCTTAAAAGTAAAAGCCACCAATTAATTATATAATTATATTTTAATATATATATATATATATATATATATATATATATATATATATATGTGTGTGTGTGTGTGTGTGTGTGTGTGTGTGTGTGTGTGTGTGTGTGTGTGTGTGTGTGTTTCAAAGACACAGACAAGCGTGGCATTGACTGCTCTCCGCCTATAGAACCTGACGGAATAAGGAGAGAGTAAGCAAGTAAGTATCAAAGATAGCCTTGCAAGATTTCAGAGGGAGCCCTGGGTATTTTGATCGTAACATCATGTCGCTAATGTTACATGCCATCATGTCATAATGTCTATAAACACCATTTTGAAGACCACAGATAGAAAACGTGCGATGTCCAAACCATAGAATTATTTTCTTCACTGTGCAACACAATGGAATGGTTACACAAAAAACAACTAAACGACGAACTTACCTTTGAATCCAATCAATGACAATGATGAAAGGAAAAACATAACATCCACTGACCTGTTTGCAGCTGCCAAGAAGATCTATACACTGACTCGTTCGCACGAGTACACTTTGAGGAAAATGCTTTGGACAGCTCAATGAATGACAGAAACCAACCGTCCGCTCACAACAGCAAAAAATGTCTCCAGGTGTCAAGGGTTTTTTGTTGTTTGTTTTGTTTTGTGTGTTTGTTTTATTAAATTCGACTTCGATTTGAACATTCTTTTTCAAAGACGATTTTAAACCAACAAGGCAGGTGGCTTTAACTTCAAAGTACTACATGCATAGTGTATAAACCAGCCATTTTCTTCTAATAGGCCTACTTTTTCTCTACCCCCCCCCCCCCCCCCTTTCAGCACAGTCCTCTTTGTTACATTACCGGTAATAAACTACAGACGTTTCACCACTGTAATGCAGGCTCTGGCAAAGATTTCAATTTTTGTGTGCCAGTTTAGGGAATCAAAATATTATATCTCAAATGAACTCACAACAAGTAAACCTACCTACAGGTATCTAGATCTATGCCATAGGTGTTTCTTTCCTACTACACAATTATTACCGAAGAAACAAGTCTTACATTGTCTCACCCTCAGTCAATTTCACTGAAGACAGTGTGCATAGAACAGAACCCATACCATAGACAGATAAACAGACAAACAAACTAAATACAGAAAACAAACAGGGATAGACAGATGGAGAGAGCGCAAAGAATAAAAAGTAGAGTGCTATAAACAGACAACGGTTGGAGGTCCGAGAGCGAGAGAGAGAGAGAGAGAGAGAGAGAGAGAGAGAGAGAGAGAGAGAGAGAAAGAGAGAGAGTGTGTGTATGTGTGTGTGTGTGTGTGTGTGTGTGTGTGTGTGTGCGTGTATGTGTGTATTTGTGTGTGCGTGTGTGTGT